>NC_039261.1:27467354-27767354 GCF_003368295.1 Carassius auratus | reverse complement strand
TTGGCAACTACTAGTGGCACCCAGGGGCCCGTCATGTGTGAATCCTCTTATCCTCCCTGTAAAATGGCCCGTATGGAGAATTCAAGAGATCTGCCTGTACCTGGAATCACTCCTGTGAGCCTGACCTCCAAACAAACATCATTACATGCAAACAGGAGGAAAGGTATACACTGATGGGCATAAACACGGATAGAAGACCGTGTCTGTTCATAAGATGTCTGAGTGAACGTGTTCTCCTTTCTACAGGGAGTCTGATCCCTGTGTTCTGTATGGTGGAGCAGAGTGATGTCCCACCCTCAGAGAGGAAGAGATCGGAGCATGCAGAATTTGTGCTGTTGAAGAAAGACCTGCTGTTCAGCCAGATTACAGAGGCTGCACTGCAAGAGCTGGGATACACACACACCGCGGCGGCTCTGGCTACAGGTACACACACACACTAATGAATAATTCACACTCAATTCAAATTTAATATGTAAGCCTGAAAGATGGGGATGGGGCTGTTTCTTTTAGTTCCAGTCTGCACCATCATAGCCTGCATCTTATCTTTCGGTATGCATCTCACTTACTGTAAACATTGGAAGTCCCATATGCTCACCAAGGCAACTGATTAAAATATATTTAAAATATATTAATACTATGTAATAAATATAAATATTAATATACTTTGAAATAACCATTTTCTATTTTTATATATTTTAAATGTAATGTTCTCCTGTGATGGAAAAGATGCATTTTAATATGCTGATTTGGTGCTCAGGAAACATTTCTGAGTATCATCAATGTTGAAAACAGTTGCTACTTAATATTATTGTGGAAACTGAAAATGTTTCCAGTATTCTCTGTTGGATAAAATATTTAAAAACAGCATTTGAAAAGTAGAAATCTTTTTAACATTACATTTTAGATCAATTTAGCACATATTTTCTGAAAAAATAAAAAACTAGCATACTGGCTCCAAACCTTTGAACTGCAGCACACATATAAAACAAACTATTTTCAGTAATCATACCTAATTGATATCAAATTGAACTGTACTTTGATTCATTTTAAATTTTAAATTTGTATTTAAACGTTGAAAAGTTTAGACAATTAAAAAAAAAAAAAACACTGCAAAAATGTTTGAATAGTCGAATCTTTAAGTTAAACTGTATTTAATGTGTTTTTTTTTTACGTGACATCCCTCATATATGGAATGTTTAATTTTTTTTTTTCATTTTAATATAAATGGTTATAAATATGGTACATCATTTGCCTATATGAATCAACAATTAATAAGTGAAAAATATAAGATACAAGACACCTAAACTTGCTCAAGATTAGAAAATTACTAAGGTTGCCATAAGAGAAAAATAAGTAGCAAAGTAAAAAACAAAACAAAAAAAAAAACAGAGTTACGGTGGCAGGAACTATGTAAGGATCATATATAGTAGTCATTGTAATAAAAAATAATTTCTGCATTAGGTCAGGTTCAGGTTGGCCATTGGAACCCTGTGTCCCTGTCCACTGTGACAGACACCTCTGACGCGACAGTAGGAGACATGCTTCAAGATCTTTACCATGTCATCACCTTAAGAATAAAGCTACACAGGTACAACTGGCACACACACTTGTATCACATCTGTCTCTGGGTTTCAGCAAACAGGCTTATCAGAATGATGAACTACACTCTGAAAATTAAAACTGTTCTGATTCATGATTAAGGATAATTTTTCACAGGTAATTTAGTACTAAAACTCATTTCAAAATTATTAAAAGTTATTAAAGTTATTGAAGTTTTGAGGATAAACACTTAATAATATAGCTATTTGTGAAATAATAATTATTTGTGATTAATGTCCTACAGTGTAATTAATTATTGCAGTACACAGTTTTTCTCACTGACTCACGCACATTCTCTCACTCTCTCAGTGTTTCTAAATTAGAGGACTTGCCTGCTGAGCAATGGACTCATTCTACCGTCAGAAATGCCCTGAAGGAGCTGCTGAAAGAGATGAATCAGAGCACTCTGGCTAAAGAGTGTCCATTATCTCAGGTACGTTCACAGAAAAAAAAAAAAAAAACCTTTATACGGAAGTAAACACTGTAAATGCACTATTTTTGCCAGGCACTATATTCCATATAACCTTATACTAACTTAAACATACTTGTCATCAACCATAGCTTAATTGCATGTAGCTATAGAATAAAATAGGGTTAATTGTCTTATATCCTATGGTTAAAGAGCAGAACTATGATCATAGAAGTGCTCTCATTGAAGAATACACCCTACTATTAAGATCCATCCCTAGGTTGAGAACTAGTTATTAAATCTATTTAGCAAGGAGACAAAAACCTTTAGCACATCCTTTCTGGACACATTTAGTCAGTTCCAAGGCATACCTCAAGACTTAGTTTAGTATGCTCTGTCTTTTAATTACTGAATTCCTGTTAAGGTCACATAACAAGGAAATGAGAGGCAAAATCACATTTTTGCCTACACACAAACATACATTAACTTGTATGTTTTTTTGTTGTTGTTGTTGTTTTTTAAAGAGCATGATTTCATCAGTCGTGAACGGCACTTACTATGCCAGCATCTCTGCTGCGAGATGTCAAGAGTTTGGCCAGTGGTACAAACACTACAAGAGGGCAAAGTCTATGATGGGTGAGTAGCAACCTACTGTATGTTCTCCAAGAATAGCTCTTATATTCACACATTTATAGCTTTCGTTAGTAGTCATCTTGTGTTTCTGGTAACACTTTAAATTAAAGCTTAATCCATTAACAACAAAGAATTTGATATTTAAAAATTTCTAAATATACATTTTTAACATTAAACATTAACAATAAATGTATTTTGGTTATTATTAGTGTTCCTGTAGCTCTATTGGTAGAGCATTGCTTATCAAGTGCAAGGTTGGGGGTTCGATTCTCCAGGAACACATGATAGGTAAAAATTGATAGCCTGAATGCACTGTAAGTCGCTTTAGATAAAAGCGTCTACTAAATGCATAAATTTAATTGTAAATTTAAATATGGACAAACATGAATTTGAAATATTAGTATATAAGTACATTAATAAATTATAGATTATGCTTTCAAATTGTTTATTGTTAGTTCATGATACATCACTGCTCAGGGTGTGTGTTCACAGTGTGTGTGTGCACTTTGGATGGGTTAAATGCAGAGTACCAATTCGGAGTATGGGTCACCATACTTGGCTCTATGTTACCTCACTTCACTTACTAACCTTTATTAATAAAAAGCAATAGACTACGCTACAATCAAAGTTTGCAGTCTTTTATTTAAAAATTTATTTATCCTTGTGATGGTAATGCTGAATATTCAGCAGTTTTCAATATAACCTGCTCATTCAGAAATCATTCTAATATGCTGATTTGGTGCACAATAACATTTTCTTCTTATTAGTATTGTTGAAAACAGTTGTGCTGCTTAACATTTTCATGAAAACTGTAGCTGCATTTTTGCATGATCCTTTGATAAATAGAAAACATTTATTTTAAATGACAAAAATCTTACTGACCCCAAATCTTTGAATGGTAGTGTAGGTAAATGTAGATTTTAAATACTAAAACTGTAGTCAAGTAAAACAACTGTATATATGATATGCTGTAAATTTTAAATAGACTCCAGTGATTTCACATGAATGTCGAGCTACTAAAGGTTTTTTATGTCATTTCAGGTGACATGAGCAGACATTGCAACCAACCATCATCCTCCAGCCAGCCCACCATGTACCAGCAGCCAATGGAAGGCAGTGGGGCGGAGTCACATGGCGTTGTCCAGATGCAGGCTGGAATGCCTGGTCTGGTGATGGCTCAGCTCCTCTCACAGCAGCATGCCATGTCTCAGCTCCTCACACACGCTCACACGCACCCACACGGGCCTCATCCTGCACCACTAAAGACTCCTCCCAAATGCAATGTGTCCCCACCCACAGTAGCTCAATGCCCCTCACCTGTCACCGACGTGTCACCTGAAATTTACCATTGGGTGCGTGATGAACTAAAGAGGGCGGGGGTTTCCCAAGCCGTGTTTGCACGAGTGGCCATTAACAGGACTCAGGTAACATGATAGAAATGTACATATATCTCAAATATCATGTATCTGGATACCTATTAATGTGCTGTCTGTGATATTACTTGAAACAGGGCCTGCTATCGGAGATCTTGCGCAAGGAAGAAGACCCACGGTGTGCATCTCAGTCTCTTTTAGTAAACCTCAGGGCCATGCAGAGCTTCCTGCAACTGCCACAGAGCCAGAGAGACTCCATTTATCTGGAGGAAAGAGAGCGTAACCTCAACTCTACCTACAACCCCAATACAAGCTCACCTCTGCCCATTCAGGTTTACTCAAATGTATTTATGAACCTGAGATGCTAATCAGCATGTGCTATAATCTCTATGGATAGCGCATCTTATTTTAGACAAGTAAACTCATAGTTAACCATAGTAATAATGTTAATACTAAAATGCCATTTGTTAATTAAGTGTTATCATGACAAATATCTCTCTCAATACAGGCAAAACTTTCACCTGTTTCCAAGGACATTGTAGTCAAAGTGGAATGCGATGATTCTGGAATTAACTACGGCATCTATGATGAAATACAGCAAGAAATGAGACGAGCAAAAGTGTCTCAGGCCTTGTTTGCAAAAGTGTCTGCAGCCAAGAGTCAGGTACTGTACATGTGTGTGTGCATATGTACAGAAGGAATACTTTAGTACAGATTGCTACTAAAAAAGGGGAAAGAGATCCACCTTACAAGCCAATACATTTAGGCATTTGATCCAAAGCAGCTTTCATTATATTTGAGGTATATACATTACATACATATTTAAACATAATAAATATTTATTTGAATGCAGGGAAATGTGCAGTATATACTGTACCTACAATTCATATAATGTAATATAGTGTTCATGAAAATAATTTGTATTAATCCACTCCCAGTTTTCTGAGAAGATATTTACAGTAGACCAGAAGTCTAAATTTCTTTAAACTGAAATTAAATGTTATTGAAAGAAGTCTTTTATGCTACACCAAGGCTGCTTTTCTTTGATCAAAAATACTGCAAAAACAGTTATATTTGTGAAATATTATTATTCTATTTTAATATTTGGTAGCCACTCATCTAAAAACTCTAAAATATTAAAATAGAAATCAGTTATTTCAAAGTGTAATAATATTTCACATTGGTGTAGCATAAAAAACTTATTTTAATAACATTAGATTTCGGTTTAAAGAAATGTATTTTTAATTCGATGTATACACATTTAATGCATATTCAAATACAATAAATTTATATCCAATTTATATACCTTGAATGCACTGACTGTTATATTATTAGGAATAAGTACTGTAGTGTGATTAGTATTAATATTAATCCACTCCCACTTTCATGAGATAATATGTAGGGTCAAAATTTCTAAAACTCTAGTGGAACTGTGGCTTTTTCAATGAATTAATTAATTTATTTATCTATATGGCATTTTATCCATTGAAAATTAGATTACCAGCATAACAATTTATAAATAAACAAAGTTTTTTTCTTACATTTTTAAACAGAAAAATAAATTTTCCATTACAAATTAAATTATCAGCAAAAGAATTAGAAAATCGTACATTTTGAACAAAAGAATTCACATGGTTAACGGTAGTTATTTTGCTTATTTGACTGGTGACCTAGAAATACTGCAGAATTTAAAATATCTCTTGAAAATTAAATATTTATCTCCTACACATAAATATTTATTATATATATTTAAATATTTATGTCATGGAAAGCATAAATAAAATATTTCTTATTCATTTTACATTATAACATTTTCAAATGGTCCAAAAAATCCTAAACCATTACATTAACGTCTAGGTTTAAATTAGATTTTAAAACAATTTTACAACATCCTCTCAGATGTTTGAAGCCTGCTGCTTTTGTGTTTGTGTTTCAGGGCTGGCTGTGTGAGCTCCTGCGCTGGAAGGAGGAGCCATCGCCTCAGAATCGTACACTGTGGGAAAATCTGTCTCTGATTCGCCAGTTCCTAAATCTCAGCCAATCAGAGCGAGATGTTATATATGACCAAGAGAGCAATACAGGGCAGACATTCTACTCAGAAAAACACACAAGACCACTGACAGAACAACTACAAGTGAGTGCTCACACAAACGTTTACATATATTTTGCTAATATGGGCCCTAACATATAGCTAATATTATTTATTTTTATTTTTTTAAAGGTCATGCCACAGCACATGGTGCCTCTGAAGCAGCACCAACAACTGCATAAAATCCCAACTCCGCATCATCAACACTTCCTCCAGCAGCATCTCATCACTGGATGTCTCAAAGCCACTCACATGGGCCCAAATATTGGAGGCAGGTCTTTACCACCAGAAGCCCATGCAATCCTGCAGAGTTTCATTCAGGAAGTGGGACTACATCCAGATCAAGAGGCCATTCATACCCTATCTGCTCAACTAGGAGTAGCCAAAGAGGCTGTTCTCAGCTTTTTCAATGGTCACAACTGGCTTAGACAGGAAGAGCAGGACAACAGAGGAGAAAGAGAGATTGAGGAAGGGGAAGTCGATTACATGGAGGCAGAGGAGGAATGCATGGATAGGATGGAAAATGATGAGGAGACAAACACAAACATGATGATAGGGAAACAAGACAGTGTGGTGGAGCAAAATGCATCTACACAAACTCGCTTTATCATTACTATTAAAAAAGAGGAGGAGCTTCCAAGTAAGGAGGAGCTTCCGTGTAAGAAGGAGCGGGGTGATAGTCCCACCTACTGCCAATTCATAAACTCCTAATAAATGCATACGCTACCGTTCAAAAGTTTGGGGCTATTTTGTTTGAATAAACGTAATACTTAAATTCATCAAGGATGCATTAAACTAATCAAAAGTGACATTTATAATATGACAAAAAAACTTATATTTGAAATAAACAGTTCTTTTGAACTTTTTATTCATTTTAGATAACTGAAAAATAATGTGTCATGGTTTCCACAGAAATATTAACCAGAATAAATGTTTTCAACATTGATAATACAATTTTATTTTTTTGAGGAGCAAATCAGCATACTAGAATGACTTCTTTAATTATCTGAAGGATTAATTACATTACAAAATATTTAAAAATAGAAAAGTTATTTTACATTGTAATAATATTTCACAATATTACTGTTTTTACTGTATTTTTGATTTAATAAATACAGCCTGAATGAGCATAAGAGACTTCACAGACATAAAAAAACACTCATACCAACCTCAAACTTTTGAATAGTAGTGTATTAAATGACCAAACAAACCGCTATGAATACTGGGTGATTTGACAATTCCATGTAGCGTATTTATTTACGGTTGTGCCTTCATGCACAAGGTGTTTTACTGAAACCTCATACTTTGGATGCCACGGAAAGAATTCATTAAACATCTAAAAAAGTGTTTTGTTAATATTAGGGGTGTAAAAACACTCATGTCTGACTATGAAACTTTAATGGAGAGATTATAATATCCAAAACTTAATTAAGCCACCATTATCATAATGTATCACATCATTTAAGGATGAATCGCTAATTTAAATTGTTTTTAGAGCAAATATTTACACCCCTAAATTAATGTGATTTGCAGTTTTATAGTAGTAGTATTTATTGTTTGTCTCTCGTTTTCTGCTCAATTTAATCTTTGCAGGTGGCAGACAACGTCAGTCAGTGTTAATGATGGCATTTTCAGCCAGACAGTGTTGCCAGAGACCATGATGTATTATATGTTAGAGGCAAACAACACATTATGTATTATTGTCAATAGAACAAAACACAATAGAAACAGCACTTTGAAATATAGTGAATAGTTCTCTCTGATGAATTACAATAAATCTTTACTGTTTGTTATTGTTCATTACATTTAAAGCCATTTTATTCGAGAACTAGAAAATGGGCTTAATATGTTTGTTAAATGTGAAGGCATTCTTGATTATAACTAGTGCTGTCAAATGATTAATCGCGATTAATCACATTCAAAATAAATGTTTCTGTTTACATAATATGTGTGTGTGTACTGTGTATATTTTGTATATGTATATATAAATACATGCATTTGTATATTTAATAAAAAGTTATATTTATATTATATATATATATCAATTATATTAATATAAAAAATATACATGTAAATGCATGTAAATATTATATACATTATATATATATATGTACTGTATGTGAATGTATTTATATATACATAATGAATGGACACAGTACACATACATATAATATGACAGGACTAATTATAAGTAATTTTTTTTGCTAGTTAGTGTCAGAATTGACCGTACTGTCAATATGTGACCCTGGACCACAAAACCAGTCATACGTTGCACAGATATATTTGTAGCAATAGCCAACAAAACAATGTATGGGTTAAAACGATCGATTTTTTATGTCAAAAATCATTAGGATATTAAGTAAAGATCATGTTCCATGAATATATTTTGTATATTTCCTACCGTAAATACATCAGAACTAATTTTTAGTAATATTAGATTAGATTAGTAATATAATATTCATTGCTAAGAACTTAATTTAATGGCGATTTTCGCAATATTTTGAATTTAACATTTTTATTTTTTTGTATTTATTTTTTTGCACCCTCAGATTCCAGATCATCAAATAGTTGTATCTCGGCCAAATATTGTCCTATTCTAACAATAGGTGAATTTATTCGCTTTCAGATTATGTATGAATCAAAAAATAAAATAAAAAATAAAAACATTTGAAAAAAAAATACTTATCACTGGTTTTGTGGTCCATGTGCTTTTAGAAGTACAGACTGTCAATTTGTGATTGCGAGATAATAAAATGAAATGATACATTTGTTTTACAAAGATTTTTTTATAACATTTGATTCAATTTCTGCTTAATCAGTAAAAAGTTGTTGAGGCTTGTTTGAGCTGATTGAGGCTTGTGTCTGGTTTGTGTCTGGAACTTGTCCATAAACGAAGCATTTAGATAAAACAAATTTATGGTATTTAGTAATAAAGAGATAAATAATCAGATTAGGATCACTATTAATGAAAATGAATTAGAAAGAGTAAATCATATAAAATTTCTTGGAGTAATTATTGATTGTAAAATGACATGAAAACCGCATATTTTAAACGTTCAAAAGAAAGTATCAAAAACGATTGCAATTTTGTATAAGTTGCGATGTATTTTGAACAAAAATGCACTACATTTACTTTATAGTTCACTTGTCACACCATACCTAACGTATGGTATTGAAATATGGGGAAATACATATAAAACTAGAACCAATTTAATTTTCCTATTACAAAAGAAGGTTATCAGATTAATTAATTATGCACCTTACAATTCACCAAGTAATTCACTGTTTCTTCAATCAAAAATTTTGAAGTTTTATGACTTAGTTGATTTGTACACGGCAAAGTTTATTTACCAAGTTAAACATAATAAAATTCCTAAATGCTTGCAAATATTATTTACCCAGCGAGAAAGTAATTATAATCTCAGAGGACTATGTATATTTAATCAACCACAAGTACATTCTACATTAAGAGAGCACTGTTTATCAAATAAAGGAGTTAAATTATGGAATAGTTTCTGTAATGAGTTAAAACAAGCCACGTCTATTTTTCAGTTTAAAAATATTTACAAGAGAATAACAATGGAAAAATATTCAACAGAATGAAAATTAATTAAAGCGGCTTGCTTTTGGTGTGGTGGACACTGGTCCACTAATGTGTTAATGTTAATGTTATGAACAGATGTTGTCATTAATGTGTTGCATTTATGATTTTAAAGTTAAGGGCAGGCACAATAAGCTTTAGCTTCTGCCTGCACCAGGTCATTGTGTTTATGTTTTGAATGATTGGATTGAATGATCTGTAAATGACCAAACCGAAATAAATAAATAAAAAATAAATAAAAAAAATCTGCTATTCTGAGAGTTTAGAAATACACTTTTAAATGTGGTATATGGTGACTTTTGGGTCGTATAAAGAAATCCTTCCCCGCAATCCACCCACAGCTCTTAAATTAGATAAGTTAGTTCTGACTTTCAATACAAACCAGGGTGAAATAACAATAACGCGCGCGTTTCAAACCTGTGCTTCCCGTCTCCGGAGTCACGTGTCTGATCAGCTGTTCTGCGGCACATCCGCCTGACTCGCGCGAGAGTGTTTACATGCAGACAGCACGGGGCAGAATGTGCAAACCCGCGTGAAGCATTGCAGGTAAAATATCACCTCATTTTCCCTTACTGCATTGAAACTGCCGTTCGCGATAGTCGGAGTGCTTGACAAAAAAATGAATGCAGCGACATTAAGAGTGTGAAGTGTTGTGCAATGATTAATATCGGAAGTGTGGAGCTGCCAGCCTCGTAAGGCCTTTAGACTCAACATCTCCATCAATAAATCCTACTTTATTGACCGCTTTTTATCAGTTTTCTGATGTAAATCCCAAACAGTAGGCGTCGAGGACATGCATATGAGAAATTCTAACTATCACTTGGAAATTCGTCTTTGATATTTGGGCTGTATGGATGGATGCCTGTAAGTCACAAACTGTATTTCGTTGGTTATGCGGTTGATGTCTTTCCACGTTATGAGATCATTGTCCCATTTTTATGTCCACTTCTGGTTAGGGATTCTTACATCTTGGTTCTCAGATCTGAAAGCTGTAGAATAATAAGCATAGAGTATGACACATTTCCCCTAAAATTCAGAATAATGTGTGACTGATACTGGTTTTCAGTTGATTGGTTCTTAAATTTTTTATTTGGTCTCCGGTTCTAGAGAAATGGTTAGAGCTTTGCTAATAGGTGATAATTATTATGCAGTGACTTGTAAACAATATGATGGCTGATATTATAAATCTATATCTATACTGTAATGTCTGTTCAAACAAATTTAATGCATCAGACATTTGCAACTTATAATTGAGAACATAGATATAACTATTTTCAAACTCCAGGTATTAACTTCAATATTATCTATTTTTGTAATTGGACAAATCAGATGCTGATAATAAAAAAAGAAATATATATATATATATATATATATATGTATATATGTATATGTATATATATTATATGTGTATATATATATGTGTATGTATATATGTATGTGTGTATATATATATATATATATATATATATATATATATATATATATATATATATATGTGTGTGTGTGTGTGTGTGTATTATATGTGTATATATGTGTATGTGTATATATATATATATATATATATATACACACATATACATATGTGTGTGTGTGTGTATATATATTATTATATTACGTGTATAATAATAATATTATTATTATTTTTTTATATATTTTTTTTTAATAAAAGTTATGTAATTTAACAAGTAACTAAAAGTGGGAAAATGACCAGCTGAATTTTAGTGAAACCCTTTCTGAGAATCCATTGAGGATTTGATATTTCATGATTCCTCTTTTTCCTTTTATATTTTTGCTTAATAAGTTTTCTATGTGACATTATAATGTAATTGGGAAGTAGGACAGCATGGTCTTTAGAGGAGTATATGATTCTCTTTGGACCTGAGGCCACAGTGAGAACAACACAAAAAGACTTAACATGGCATCACAAGACCAGCTTGCTGACTGTTTTCACACTTGCACGCGCACACACATGCTCGCACACACACTTAGTGATATTTGAGTTAAATGCCTGTCATGCTGCAGTATTTAATGCATACAAACCAAATCAGATTACAATTAGCTCACAGCCTTTGGTTAATTCTTGTTTAAATAAATTTGTACTCTTTATCCTGTAATATTTCAAGGGTTTCAGGTTATCATTATTTGTGAATACATGCATTTTACAGAACCAGAACATGTGCACACTCTTTTCTTAATTTAGTACCACCCTAATATTATGGCCAAGTTTATTTCTGCACTAATGATAATGTAGGGTTTTTGAGTTCACCCAGTAGCTCATAGAATTTCTACAAGCTACCGTCATGTGATTGGTGCAGGAGCTCTGTTCTGTAATTGGCTGACGAAGTGAAGGCATGCGAGTGTGTTTTGACCTGGTCTGCTTCTGTAACCCTCCTTATTGGTGTGTGCTGCACCCACGGGCGTTTTGATGTAATGAGCTGGGTTTTGTCTCATGGATTATTTTGTGATCCTAAAATTCACAAAATGCTGTTTAGAATAACTTTGTATTTACTAGTCTACAGTAACTTCCCTTTAGCGTGTCCATAATGCAAATGACTTTTTTCCTAGTTGCAGTTACTGTAGTGAGTCGTGTTTTGTTTCGTTTCTTAATTTTGGTTGAGCACCGGTTTCTCACAGTAGTGTTTTTTCAGTTCCTCATTACTTCATCTCAAATGCACACCACTTATTTAAGGATTGCATGTAGTCTTAGTCTTTTTCAATCCTAACGAATGTATTAAAATGGAGACAATGCCATGGTGATCTTAGCTAAAAAAAAATTATATACAAAAATATATTCAGCCCTAATTCTAAACAAGCTTTTCTCCTTGACTATACATGTATATAAGCTCATACAGACACGGATACAAGCAAAGGAACTTTTGGCTTGCATCTGGATCGAGTAATTTCTCCTACCACAGTTATTTGATGCAGTGATAAATATTTATGCATGTTGTGTGTGTGTGTGTGTGTGTGTGTGTGTGTGTGTGCGTGTGCATGCGCATATGTGGATATCTAATAAAAAATGCAAGGATTCATTTGTGGTGTGATTGCATCAGTGCTGCCTTTAGCCTGCAGCTGTGCCAGTAAATGCTGTAGTTGCAATGTTAGAAACAAACTGAACATTAAGGCAATATTTTTATGCCACAACCCAACATCTAATTACAGAGAGCTACTGTATTTTTATTTCTATTTTTACTTGTTTTACTTAATAATCTTTTTGGTGACTGTCTTAGTTGAATTATTTTGTCTGAGGCTGCTGAGGCATATTACAGGTCCAGTTCATTATTATTGTTGTGTTTAGCATATTTTAATCATTATTCATGTGTCTGGCTTTGACTTAATCATACCTCTAGTTGTCCCTGAGGCTTTATGCTAATTTCCAGCACTGTACTTCACTGCAGAGGATTCTGGGATTTCCCACTGTACCACAGCTAATGCATAAATCTAATTGAGCTGGGCCAAGGTGGTCTATAATGCACGGAGAAAGCTATCTGTTAGCTTATGCATTTGAAATCTGCCACTTATGATTTATTAACATTTTTATTTTGACAGAACACAAACTTTTGAATAAGTAGAGAGGGATGCTATTATTACTTTTAATAATAATAATTAATATTATATATTTATTTTATATCATGTTATATAATTGTTACTTTTTATTTGATTAATAATAATTTTTATTTTTATGTTATGTATTTATATTTAAGTAATTATTACTTTATTAGCCTATATTTTATTTTGATTAATAATACAGTTGTTTTTATATTGTTTAATTGTTTATGTAATATATATAATTAAATAATATTTATTTTATTTTATTTAGTTTTCTTTGTACTCTCCCACCCCCACAACGGCAATTTCCTAGGCAGCTTTTCTTCATATATCATCTAATATAACACAGTTATATATAATGCATGAGTTGCGCAGGCTGTCTTTTGGTGTACTGAGATGTTAGATCGGTGTTTATTAGTTCATCTGCATAATTGATTAAGGACGTTTGCTGGAGGTTGTGTGTGTTCAGAACCAAATGCAACCTCATTAAAAACAACAGAATGGATTTAGGTTTAAAAATAGAAGAAAGAAATCCAGACTAGCCTGTTTTTCCACTTTTTAGAGCCTAATGCTGTCACATCAGCTCTGTCTGGCTCTGGATTGTCAGAGCTGGGATATTTTTGGTTTATAAATGTCTGGGAGTCACTTCCAAAGAGTGCTTGGCACCACCAGTGTGTTTGCTCACGCGCCCTCAGTGCTGCAGAACAATTATACCGTGTATATAACAGATCAAATGAGCGCCATTTGGTTGCCTCTTTGTTTCTTTGTTTGAGTCAAGACTGTGTTTTAATTCACTGCACATTGGTTAAATGTTAGCACGGCTGGTTATTCTGGTAAATTAATATAAGTTGCTGTCATGGATTTAGAAACAGTTTGGCTGTGAAATACATTTACATTCTGTGCCAGAACTAGCAGCTAAACTTGGATTTAATTACAAATGGTTTAGACTAAAATGAAACAATGTAATTAATCTAAACAAACCCAATCAGTGTACACTAACCAGACATGATACAAGCTGCTGTGTCTCTGGCATATTGATTTGGGTTTTGTCCTAAACAGTTCTAAAAAGTTGAAGACATTTTGCACTATTTTACATGTGTTTGTTTTCAATGTTAAAGGGATAGTTCACCCAAACAGGAAAATTCTGTCATCGTTTGTTTGTTCACCCTCATGTGTTTCCAAACCTGTGTATTTCTTTCTTCTGTGGAACGTAAATGAAGATAATCTGAGAAATGTTTCTGTTGCCATTGATTTCCATTATATTTTTGTCAATACTGTAGAAGTCAATAGAACCTGAACCCAGGGGTGCATGATAAATATCGGCCGAAAACCACGCTGATAATGAACATGGGTTTGCGCAGTTTGTCAGTTAACAATGGCTCCGTGTAGTAAACGCTGTTCTGTGAGAAATCACACACCTGACGGAATTTACCGCTGATTAGAGAACCGACTGTACTGATGATATGCGCATTAATTATAGGCCGATATTTATCGTGCACACCTACCTGAAACAGTTTGGTTATAAATAAGGCTGGGATAAACAATCATTTTTTAAACGATTAATCTAGCGATTATTTTTTCGATGCATCGATTAATCTAATGATTAATTTTTTCAGACCGATCTCCCCATAAATTGACTACCAACAATTTATACATGTTGATTTACATATCTGAATGAAAAAAACATGAATTCCTTAACATTGCAATATATGTTCATTGCTCTTAAAATTACAATATAAAAGACGGACTAAGAATGCATTACTTTGCACTTGTATAGAGATAGCATTCAATAAAACCTTGAAGCCTTGAAAACACATAGCTTACTGAAACAAGCTTACTGAACACATAGGGCCTAGTTTACTGAAAAAAGTTCTTCTTTCAGATGAAAATAACAACAACTTGATGTCTAGCATTCAATAAAAAGTTCACCCAAAATACTTGTTTAGAGCAATTGAAAGAATACAGTAACCAATGTAAACTTGAGGGCTTTAAGCTAAACCAGAGAGTGCTTTTCCAAAAAAATTAAAAAAAAAAATTAACAGTGGGAGCCAGCAGCCTGTCATGGAGAAAAAGAATCTTCGAATGCTCAACGGTGTTTCGCCCTTTTTCTATCATGTTTAATGATTTTGATTAATATGCACAAGGGAGAGAGAGAGAGCAAGAAGCGCTCGTGTTCTTTGAAGACTGTGAGTGTGCGCGCGCAGCTGGGGCTCTCTCTCGTACGCGCCCTGTCTGGCGCAGAGATCAAATATGGCTTTGACAGCCGTCAAAAAAAAAAAGATCAATGCAGGAAAACCCCTGGATTGGTTATATAATGTTGGACAGAATGTTGATCCGGCCATCGCGTATATTCAGCGCACATAAGGTAAACGTTTTGCAAATGTTTTTTAGAGAAATAAAAACAGGTCGACGAATCGATGCGCATATTTTGCGATATGACCTCGACGCGTTGTCCCAGCCCTAGTTATAAACATTCTTAAAAATAAATTATTTTATGTTCTATACAAGAAAAAAGGTCATGCAGTTTGTATTGTTATGAGGGAGAGTAAATTATGACAGAATGAAAATTTGAGTGGACTGTCCCTTTAAAATATATCATGCTATCTGATGGTTTAATATGCAAAGTCAATTAGAAGTAAACCATTCTTATTGTCAGTTTAGGCTCTGTTGGTTTATTAATTTGTTTTGCTCTGCTGTTTTTGTCAGATTAAAGATTAGTGGACTGTGGTCTCCACTGTGATCAGGCCTATGAGGAGAACCAAGCGAGTGTGACAGTGAGTATCCACACAATACCTGATGTAGTTCCTGTTTCCTACTGTTGAGTGTGGCTTCAGTGGTGAATGTTGATATCACAGTCTTGAGCTCTTCCTCTGTGGTTTTGCAGGACATGCAGCATCCAAACTTCGAAACACGACACCCGCTGCAGCAGGAAGAGCAGGAGACCGGTTACGACCCTCTACAGAACTACAACAGGAACAGAGAGCGTAAGATAACTAATATATCTACATTCCAATTTGAGACCTAACAATGTGAAGAATAGGATTGTATTGCATTTATTTTGATAACTTCTATTGCTATTAACTCATATATATATATACAAACAACACATACTGTAAGAACAAAAAATCGCTCTTATGATCAAAATGATGTGAAAAAACTAGACTTGTAAGTAATTTAGTTATATTTTCCTAAAAGCTCTCCTGCCAGTTGAAGCTCTAAAGTCGTTCACACAGAATCAAAGTCAGGCTTAAACAGAATAAAAAAGGGAACAGTTTCCATTGCACTCACTGTTCACCTGTACTTGATTGTGGCTCATTAGTCTTCTGTTATATTTTCATTTTCTTCTCTTTCACTTGGCATTCTTGTTTTAAAGTGAGTACTAAAACATGGTAATCTAACTAAAAATGAAAAAGACAAGTTTTCTCTAAATGATTTCAGGAATATTGAATTACTTATTTATGAATAATATAAAAATACATCGTAATTATCAGACTTAACTTACCCTACACTTTTAGTGTACCTTTTTTGAAAAAAGTCTCTTATGCTCAGCAAGGCTGCATTAATTTGATCAAAAATACAATTTTTAACTGTAGTAATACTGTTTAATATCACTACAATTTAAAACAACCAAGTTTTTCATTTTAATATGTTTTCAAATATTAAATTCAAATTCTTTCTAATTTACAGATTTTTTGATGAATAGAAAGTTAAAAAGAACTTGATTTTAAATGTAAAATAGACACCCTATTATACTGCACATTATACTGTAAATGTCTGTACTGTCACTTTTGATCATAATTTATTTATAAGTTTATTTCTACAAAAATATTTGAAAGCATGAAAAATGCCATAAGAGACTAACTGAGTTTTGAATTGATTCACAGAAATGAATCAATCTTATTTAACCTAATGTTTATGTGATGTTTAAATCAGTAACACTATTGAAATATCTCTGCCATCATTAAAAGTAGCAAGACAAGGAGGCATTTTGTATTTGATTTGTAAAATTACTATGCTTGTATTATTAATACACAATATACTGCACTATGAAAAAGATGAACTTGTTATCTAAAAGATAATTATTCAGAATTCAGTCATTTCCATATTTAGGTCACAAACTATGATGTCTTAAGACTCTTAACTGTTTGCTCTTTGTTATTTTGTTTCTTTAATTTCAGGAGGATCACTGGATAGTGCTTTTGAGTCCACGTTTCAGTCATACAGGTCATTCATTTTTCCCTTATGTAACAAAGCATCAGAGATCTACTCTGGTTCTCATATGAAACCCACTGCTCTGTGAGGAAGGTATATCTCTATGCTCTAACTTTGTGTTTGACATTTTCTGTACAGAAAGGAGTGGGATAGTTTGTTCCAGAACAGTAACTATCTGGCGCAGATCAGGCAGGCTGGTATTAACGGACAGCTACGGAGCAGCCGATTCCGCAGCGTATGCTGGAAGGTAATGGCTAGCAGACAGTGGAAGACGACAGGTTTACTGCATGAAAACTCTATTCTTGTTGTTATTGGGGTTGGAATGTTACGTGTGCAATTTCTGTGCCAAATGGGGCAGAAACAATTTAGCTTCGTTTTCGTTGGTTCCAGCTTTATCTGGACGTCCTGCCAGAAGATAAGACTCGGTGGATCAGTCGTACCAAGGAGCACAGAGCCCAGTATGAGAAGATCAAGGAGACGGTATGTGTGTGCACACATGTACGTGGCACTCACTTATGTGTCTTCAGAACGTTGTGACACTAAATCATGATTGTTTGTTTTGAACGGCAGCATATTACAAACCCTCGCAAAGCTGCTGGCCAACAGGACCTGGTGGTGAACAACCCACTGTCACAGGATGAAGGGGTGAGAGAACAGCCAAAACCCTAAGAATGGCTGGATCTGTCTATCACTGTTTGATTGACATCTTTTTCTTTCCCTCTGTGTCTTTCTTTAGAGTCTATGGAATAAGTTCTTTCAGGACAAGGAGCTCAGGGCCATGATCAAACAAGATGTTTTACGAACGTAAGTGTGTGTGTGTGAACTATCTGTACAGATACACTACCATATATTCAGTCTTCGGTGTCACATGATCCTTAAGAAATCAGTCTAATATGCTGATTCGGTGCTCAAGAAACTCTTCTCAATGTTGAAAACAGCTGTGCTCCTTAATATTTTAGCAGAAACTGTGATGCATCTTTTCAGGAATCTTTGATTATTTGAAATAGATTTATAAAAAAAAAAAAAAAGTACAACAATGTCGATGTCTTTACTATCACTTTTAATAAATTTAATGTGTCTTTGCTGAGTAAAGGGTTAATTTATTTTAAAATAATAAAACATCTTACTGACCCCAAACCTTTGAATGGTAGTGTATCTTTTTATTTGTAATGTTGTTGTTGTTTTTTTTTCATAAAGAAAGTTTATTTTGGATACTTTTACTTTCATGTTATGTTATGTTATGTTATGTTTTATATTATATTATATTATATTATATTATATTATATTATATTATATTATATTATATTATATTATATTATATTATATTATATTATATTATATTATATTATATTATATTATACGTCTGTTACTCCTTGATTGGCTGCAGGTTTCCAGAGATGCTGTACTTCCAGGAAGAGGATGTCAGGACAAAGCTGACTGATATTCTCTTCTGCTATGCACGAGAGAACGAACAGCTACTCTATAAGCAGGTTTATATCCACTTAACCATTGTGACAGTTTATACTGCCACACCACAACATAACCTGTCAGACTGGCTCAGATGAATGTAATAATAATTTTCCCAATAGCATTCATCTCTCTACATTATCCTTGTTTTTTTTTGCCTCTTTATCCCTCCCTCTCAATCTTTCTACAGGGCATGCATGAGTTACTGGCCCCTATAGTGTTTGTTCTCCACGGTGATCACCAGGCGTTTCAACATGCCAGTGAGACGGCCAATCCCAGGTCTGACCTATTTACCACACAGACAAGACCGTCTGAAGACTTGCTGAAGTTAAAGTTTCCATTTGTTTCTGTGTAATGTTTTGAATCATTATTAATGGAATTTTCAGTTCTTCTTTATATATTTATTTTAAACTGTGTCTTTTCTCATTTGCAGTGAAGAGATGAAAGTCCTTCTGGATCCTAAATTCCATGAGCATGACGCTTAGTAAGTAAATGTCATATAATAACAAATCTTAAACCAAATTTTCACGTCTCTATTTAAATGCATATAGCTGCTAAACACACTTTGCTCAGTCTGTCTTTTTGTTCGTCAATTCTCCCATAGTGCCATGTTTTCACTGCTCATGGAGACAGCAGAACCCTGGTTCAGCAGTTTTGAACGGGAGGTCAGAAAGGTACCAGGAATGATTTTATGTAAAACTTGATATTATGTATTTTGATATATCGGCAACATTGATATTTTGTTAGTGTCTCATTCAAACTTCAATCTTGTCAAGACCATTAATGTTTAATTCTTTCAGGGCAAAGAAGAGATGTTAACCAGCATCCCCTTCGCAAGACCACAGGACTCGGGCCCTTCTGTGGCCATTGTGACCAAAGTCAACCGAATTCAGGACCAGCTACTAAAGAAACATGACATTGAGCTGTACATGCACCTCAACAGACTAGAAATAGCTCCCCAGATTTATGGCATGTGAGTATGAATGGACTATATTACTGTTTTATGATATAAGTTACTATTTGATATAATAATAGTTGTCTTAATTCTAATACAGTTTTTATTATTATTTAAAAATGTAATTACATTATTATTATTTGATTCAATATTATGGTCTTTTATATATATATATATATTGTTATTTAAGCATTATTTCTAAGTGTTAAATATAAACCATGTAGGATTAAACATATGTTGTTGTTTTTTTTGTCACTTTTTTTCTCCCCATCATTCATGAATTCTCTGTGTGTTTGTGGGCAGTCGCTGGGTTCGACTGCTGTTTGGTCGGGAGTTTTCCCTGCAGGATCTGTTGGTGGTCTGGGATGCTCTTTTTGCCGACAGCATCACTTTGGACCTGGTGGATTACGTGTTTGTCGCTATGCTTCTGTACATCAGAGATGCATGTGAGTTCAATTCTCTCATCTGTGCTTCATTCAGAACACAAAACAAGGGAACACAAGATTTATAAGGCCTAAATGCACTTTGAGTGTTCACCTAGTAGCTCTATAGATATCAAGCAATATAAACCCACACATAATATGTCAATAGTGTGTCTAGTCAAATCACATCACTAACTGCTACGTAACCAATCCAAACACAGCAAGTAATGGGATGCAGATTAGTTAGTTGGCTTATGCCTGCTGGCGCTGAACATGTGCCTTTAACAGAGAGCTCTAAAAGAACATTATCAGTTTATTTGAATATGCATCATCCTGTTTTTCATATCATAGTGATCGCTAGTAACTTCCAAACGTGTCTCGGGCTCCTGATGCACTATCCTCCTATTGGAGACATCCACTCTCTGCTGCTGAAAGCACTCTTTCTCAGAGACCCTAAGGTACTGTCATGCACAGTTTCATTCGTAATTTCATTTAAAAAAGTAAATATACAACAAAAAATTATAACACTTAATAAAAAATAAAAAATAAATTTATGAAATTTTAATTTTTAAAAATATATATTTATTTATAATGTACATTTATAATTATTATAGTATAATAATATTTATTAAATGAATGTAGCATGTATTAATGTAATTGGAGTCATAATAATATAATTGTTTTTTATTATTATTATTATTATTAGTTATACTGGAATTATGTACTTATTATTTGCAAAATTGTGTTTTTTGTCCTTTGTCTTTTTATATAACCAGAATAATCCAAGACCTGTAAACTACCAGTTCCAGCAAAACCTTGATTACTACAAAACCCGTGGGGCCGACTTGGTCAACAAGACTCGGTAACTTGTTTTTTTGTACTATATATATATATATATATAATTTTATTGCATGTTAAAGCAAGTTTTTTATTATTCTGAAAGTCCATTGCTCACTGGCTCTGAATACACAAACAGACAAATCAAATTATTAAGGCTAAGCATCAGCATTCACAAACCACTGTCCACTGTTATGCAACAAGCTCGTAATCACGACTTCATAAATCGGAAATAGGAAGTTTCCGAAAGCACGTGAAGACAGCAGAGAAGCACTTGCTCAGCACAGTGGAGTACATTGTTTTGTTAAGTTTGTGGTTTATTATTTTGAGTCGTATGGAACGCGGTAACACACGTCCCTCTCACAAGATATTGCTTTGATCTATCGCTTTTGCCACTCAGAAATATTCACGAAATCATGCACCATGTATCAGAAGATCTGCGCGATTAGCACTCAAACTCACTGATCTATATATAAATGAACCACGCTCTTGACCACCTCTTCCAACCGAGCCAGAGACTACTAAATGAAATGATCACACTAGACAAAAGCACCAGGCTTTGGGAGTTAAGATTGCCAAGTGTGAGCACACCCTAATTATTCTCCCGCATCTCACACACACGAGTCTCTACTTCTGCTGCGATTGGTCAAACTGCCTCATGGACGGCCTTGGCCAATGAAAGCTGCCATAGATTCCAGGTCTGACTACGCAAGACTAATAGCTAGGTATTTGTTATAATGATCGAAGCTTTGAGTCTGGACCCTGGGCATAACTTGGTTTTCTTTAACAAACTAAAATATTTTCTGTACAAAAAGTTTAATGTCCTGGCCGTGACACATAGCTATTTTTTTTTTAATTTATTTAATTACAAATCTTTACTGTTATAAGTTAAGATTTACAAGAAATATTTTAACTGCTACAATACTGCTGTACAAAAGCACCTTATTTGTTTAAAGTGTTTTAAAACCATTGCACTTTTGTTCATATAGCAATACTTTTGAATTAATTATTAGTTTTGTGCTTAACATTGTGATTAATTGCGATTTAATCACAGACAATAATGCGATTGATCACAAATAAATAATTTAATAGTTGCCCAAAATATATATATTTACCTTTATTTATATAGCGCTTTAAACAAAATAGATTGTGTCAAAGCAACATTCATTAGGAAAACAGTGTGTCAATTATGCAAAATGACAATTAAAGGCAGTTCATCATTGAATTCCGTGATGTCATCATCCAGCTCAGTTCAGTTTAAATGGTATCTGTGCAATCAAGTCAGCGATATCGCTGTAAATAAAGTGTCGCCAACTAAGCAAGCCAGAGGAATAATACTATATTCATAAAGTATTAAACATATATCCACAGTACATTTATAATATTCAATTTTTTTCTTTTTCTCCAGGGCCAGCACTAAAGTAGCACCTCTCAACATTAATAAAGTATCCAGTTCTCTTCTTAATTTTGGCCGGAAGCTCATCGCGCCAATGGGAGGTGTCTCCAGCGGCATTTCGCCAATTAACAGTGAGGTGATATCAGCTCCTCCCCCTCAAGCTCCTGTGCCACACCCATTGGCCGAGCCTTCACCATGCACTGCCCCCTCCAACACGCAGATAAAATCACAGCTATTTCCGCAAACGCATCATCAGCACCGGTTGCTGAAGTCTGAAAGTATGCCGGTGCACCTCAGCAAAGGTGAGCACTGGCATAAACACATCTTTTTGACACTGTTTGCTTATGGATTGTATTTATTTTACCCGTATACCTCCTTAAGTTATTAGTTACCTCAGTGTGCATGGATTATGATGTGAATGTGTACATGCATGTTCTCAGGCACAGGTACATGTGACAGAATAGGTGTGTGCTGTAGCCTTACTCTGCTGTTTGTTAGATGTAGGTTCTTGTGGAGCTTCTCAGATATCTCTCCCTGCCCAGATTCACTCTGATACCCCAGGTAACTGCTGCCATGTGTGCTGTAAAATAAATGCAATTTTATTTGATTTTTTTTTTTGTGACATGTCTGTGTTCAAATAAATTTGGTGTAATCATGTATTTCATAATGAGTCTTTTCACCAGGTTTTTTTCAGTACGTTTAATCAAAAAGAAAAAAAAATCTGTATTGGTATTACATAAGGCTATTTTAAATTTAATTATGTAATCAAATGAAATATTTAACCACCGTTTAAAAGTTTGAGGTCAGAAGAATTTTTTTTCTTTTTGAAAGTTTATTATGTTCACCAAGACTGCCTTTGTTTGAAAAATTCAGTACTATTTTGAAATAGTATTAGATTTTAAAATATTTGAAAAATTTCAGCAGCCATTACTCCAGTATTCAGTGTCAAATGATCTTTCGGAAATCTTTCTGATTTGGTGCTCAAGAGCCATTATTATTACTCTCAGTGTTGAAAACAGTTTTGCTTATAATATTTTTGTGGAAATAGTGATACATCTGTATTATGCTCTCTTTGATGAATAGAAAGTTTAAAAACACTCTTTTATACAGTTTTAAATATTTTTACTGTCACTTTTGACCAAACTAATCCATACTCGTTGAATAAAAGTATTAATTTCTTTAAAAAATAATACTGAGCCCAGACCATATTTCTTATAATAATATGTCTTAGAAGATTCAGTGGGAATATGAGGGAATATGTCTTAAGAGAATAATGTCTTATAAGATTCAAGCGGGGAAGTCGTGGCCTATTGGTTAGAGAGTTTGACTCCTAACCCTAGGGTTGCGTGTTCGAGTCTCAGGCAGGCAATACCATGACTGAGGTGCCCTTGAGCAAGGCACCGAACCCCCAACTGCTCCCCGGGCACTGTAGCATAAATGGCTGCCCACTGCTCCGGGTGTGTGTTCACAGTGTGTGTGTGTGTGTGTGTGCACTTTGGATTGGTTAAATGCAGAGCACAAATTTTGAGAATGGGTCACCACACTTGGTTGTATGTCACGTCACGTTATAAGTCATCTTCGTAGTAGGATCCCACAAGTGAGATCCTGCTTTGTTTTTTTGTCTTGTCTTTTGTCGTTTTTTTTTTTAATTAATGGTTGATTTGCTGCATGCTATGTGATTATCTCCAACTCTTTGTGCTTACTGTATGTTTTGTTGAAATTTTTCTGTAACATTTGATGTTGCTGTCTGATATGACTGCTCTTTAAATGTCTACCTTACAGGCCACACCTCCAGGACAGTTAGCTCCTCCCCTAGCACTGAGAGTTTGTCTGGTGGGCGGGATCATGCAATGTCTTCCCCTCCTCTGTCGGTGTCCAGGGGCCGAGACTCCAGCACATCATCTCCTCCCCCCTCTGCCACAAAGAAAGACTCTTTCCTTAATATCAGTCGCTCGCGGTCCCACAGTAAAACCATAAATAAGAAGGATGTGGTAAGCATGTTTACTCTTCAACTTTACCGTTTGCATTCCCAGCCTCTGATTTTTTTTTTTTGTCTATTTTTTATTTTCATAAAGCATATGAATTACTAGGATATCATAAACTAGATCCTGATTTAGTTGAATTTGTATGTCCTATATGTATGCTAATTTATGTATATGTATTTTTACACACAGGAGGAGTTGGAGGCCCAGGTCTCATTCTTACAGGGTCAGATTAATGACCTAGAGGCCATGAGTAAATATTGTGCCAAGATGATGAACATGCACATAGGTGAGTTATCAGTTGTCTTTGCACTAAACAAAGGCTGGTGATGGAATCATAACGATTGTGCTATGATTGACGGACAGGCAAAATTCAAGATGTGATACTGCAGGAGCATCTGGAGAAGGAAGATGAGGTTCTAGTGTCACTTGCTGGACTAAAACAGGTATAAATCAGGTCTCTGCTTTGCTAAAAAAAAAAAAAATTGGTTTGGTTAATGATATGTAGATTAATACTAAATATACATTTTCATTTTGTTCATTTATTTGTTTATTGGTAAGTACCCATGTAACAAGTACACAGACCCATTCGGATGGATACAAAATCTATTAGACATCTTTTAGCTCTAATATTAAATTTAGGACAACGTTAATTTTTTTACGCATTTCACGAATGCGCAGTGTGACAAATTATTCAGGTCAGGAAAGTCTCGTCGATCTCTGAATTCTCAAGAAACAGCGGCGAGCGCCGCGACGAAAACACAGAAGAAGCTTAAGGTTTTACCCCAGTTACTTGCAAATACATTCATGCCAAGCTCGATAAACAGAGACGACTTTGGTAGCTGATACGCTGGAGCTTCTTCCTGTTATAGCGTCCTGTGTTTCACACTGCGCATGCGCAGAACGCCTACATGCAATGCAGCGAAAATTACAGCTGTTTGAAAAAGCATATGCATTTTTACTTGGTTTTACTGGCACTTGAAGCCTTCAGAACGGGAAAATATTGATCCTAAAGTATTGTGGCAGAGCAAATGAACACCTCCCAAAAACAAGAGTGCCCAGAGTGCTGGTTATGTGATGGTGGCGCATGTTTGTGTTTCTGAGTTCATTCTTTCGAGTTTCTCTATGCATAATTTCATAGATATGTGGCTATATTTAACCACTGGTTTACCTAAAACTCTTACACTATCTGTAGTTAAATGGCATGGTTTGATATAGTGCTCAGGTAAATTTGATCTAAGTAAATGTTAAACTTTTGAAATTCAGAAAAAAAGAACACATATTGATGAATCAATACATGAAAATTATGTATCTGTGTCCTGTTATTTATCTTTTGGTATGCATTTCAGAATAAAAAATGGTTAGGATTCAGGTGTAATTGCAAAAAGTTATTAATCCTGATTAATCCACTGAAAATTCTGATTAATTTGATTTAAAAAATTTATCATTTGACAGCCCTTATTATATTATATCAAATTTTTCCGTATTGTTCCCAGATTAAGGACATCCTGAAGGGGGCTCTCCGTTTCAACCAGAGCGAGCTGGAGTTAGAGGAGAATGAGATCACCATAGCAGATGATCACTACTGCTCTAGCCAGTATAGCACACTAAAGGACCAGAGTGATCCAGACAATTTGTCTGAAGACACAGCTGGTTCTACTATCATACAGCAGAAGACACCAGAGCAGAGCAACCACCAGGAAGGAGACGTGGTAGCCGAGATAGAAGAGGACGAGCAGGAGGAGGAAAAGGTCTTGACAACTGAGAACATCGCCACAGTACCAGAGCCACAGGTCAGAGAGGATTACACGACTTTTTCTGTCGGAGCAAGAACACTTTCTAGAAATGTATTTATAGGTTTTACTTCAGTACACCAAGATTAAAGTTTTCTCTGTTTATATATATTGGAGGAAGTCAAATAAAAAAAATGTATGACCATACAAGATGAAAATAAATCTTTATAAAAAATTGTCTTTTTTTTATCAGATAAATTTAGTACAACAAATGATCCATGAATACTTTTGATTTCATTTGTGTTACATAATGAGATGTGGGAAAATTCCTTAATTGTTATGGAATAATAATAATGAGCAGTCTTAATTTACTTTATGCAAAATGGGATTTGTATGGGGTTAGCACAGATTTTTTTGTTTTATTTTTTATAGTATAAATATACCGTTATAGTATTCATGAATATTTTTAATTAGCTTTTATGTTTATATATTCATTATTTTAATCATTTTAAATATTTATATTTACTACTGTTTTTTATTTGGTTTAAGTTGCCAATGCAGACTTTCTTATTTTTGTTTTTCATCAAATATTTATATTTAATTTCAGCTTTATTTCAGTAGTATTTTGTTTATTTTAATAGTTTAACAGTTTTATAAAAATTTTAGCATTGGTTTGAATTACACAATATGCTGACAAATTGATTGTATTTATCGATGTCTGCCAAATAAAGCCCCCAAATGATAATGCAATTCACCCAAACTTACAATCGTTAATACACCATTTGTATTTACTTTGTATCTAAGGCCACTGAAGGGAGAAACTGGGACGACTACATCTTGGTCTTGCAGGATGATGAGCCATCTGAGAGTGAAGAGCAAAGCATAACCACCACAGCTCCACTCTTTAAGCACGTACAAGGCTTAAACAAGGTGGATTTTCAAGACCCTCTGATGGGGACCACATCGGGGTCCTCCAGTCCAGATGACAGCAGCACTCACAGCAAGGACTCTGATTTCACTATTGTTAATCCTACTGACGTTTGAACTTGGATTCCCCCTAAATTTGACTGGACCCATCTTCAACACTTAAGAAACTCTGCTGGATGTTTGCACATATGAACTGATTGCCCCATGTGCTCAATGCCCCATAACTGAATTTTTCTTTTCCCCCACCCCCAAATATAAGACCCAATACCATGGATCCTTTGCTCCGTTGCCAAAATGTCGAATCCAAAGCCATAAAAAGCAGCCTCAACTCAAATGAGATTCTCCAGTCTGTAATTTTCTTTGAAAATGCCCTTACGGCTGAAAGTTTTGGACATCACGTTTTATGTGGAAAACCTATATTTGTTTTCTCCTAAATCAATATCCTGTGAAATGCATTTAACACACTCTCTGCCTCAGATAAAAGCTGTATTTGCTACAGTTCTCCCTCTATCTCGGTCTTTGTCCTTTTTTTTTTTTTGGAGTACTACTGCTAGTGTTGTATGATAAAGGTGTGACACGGACAGGTGCTTAATCTAGAAGTAGAGCGCTTTAGTATCAATATGCTCATTCACTCACTCGTCTTTACTGATTTCCCATGAACCAGTGCCTGAACGGTTGTTCATTTTTGTCTGTATTTTCTTTTCTTTTTTTAGATTTTCCTATTTTAGTTCATAGACCAAAACATAGTCATTTGTTAAATTATGGATTTTTTTTCTCCATATTTGTCATTATTTTTAAGCCGATGACATGTGAAACTTTTATGTTATAGTATTTCTCTGATGTCAGTAGCCTCATTTTTGTCTTGGCTCCCGTGGTAACTGTGTATTGTCTTGCACATGACACAAGGGATGTTTCTAATACTGATATCCTATTAACTCTGGATGAATAAAAAGCATTACTCTTGTCTAAT
Organism: Carassius auratus; assembly: GCF_003368295.1. Taxonomy (NCBI): domain Eukaryota; kingdom Metazoa; phylum Chordata; class Actinopteri; order Cypriniformes; family Cyprinidae; genus Carassius; species Carassius auratus. The sequence goes on along the minus strand of NC_039261.1, from coordinate 27,739,200 downwards.
CCAAAGCTTTGTGCATGCTACACTTTCCTTATACCCTGGTGTTATTTTTGGTCAATTATTTCCCTTTTCTGTGGAGATAATGATTTTCCTTACACAACCTAAATATAGTCAACCAGTAGAGAGTAGGTGAGTTGTTTTTTAGGCACATGACCTAAAATTCAGTCCAAATACTGTATGTAGCTCATTATTTTCAAACGCGCCATCTAGCGGCCAGTTATTGCTATAGTAAGATTGTCTCCTCAATAAATTAACTAGTACTTCATCAAATCGGTCGTAAAATTCTGACTGTTTTACAAACAAAAAAAATTTTTTTTGCATTTAAAAAGCCTATAAATTTCGCAGTATGTTTTTAAGGTCCTCCCTGGTGCATCTTTCGTGCGATCAGTTAATTAAATTCATTTAGACTCTACCAAATCTGTCATCTTATTTTAGAAATAATTACAATCTATAATGCTTGAGCTCTGACCGATTCACGATTCACGAAAAATGAATGTTATTCACAGTATTAATAACTTTAAAATTCGCCTTATTTGGTGTTTATTTTCCAATTAGGACTGTGAATGGGTGTGGCGCTTTAATGCAACTCCTCCAGCCAGAGGCACAGACCCAACGAGCAGCTCACTTCATTAATTTATTTTGCCATTTTAATTGTTTTAGATATGGTAAGTAACAAAAGTAGTAATATTATCAGATAACTTAATCTCTCAGGCACCATCTATAAAGTTAGCTGTTATTAATAGCGAGGTTATCTCTGTAAAAAGTTCGCGCGGCAAAACTCGCCATCAGATGAGATCAGACCGTCGGCCATTAACTTAAATTATGTAACGTTAAGGTTACATCTGTCAGGATAGCACAAATGTTAGTCCAATTAACTAATTTAATGCTAAATGCCCAGATTGCTTAATGAAGAAACATGAAAGATCGTGTTGGAAATCGAGCCGGTATCGGCCTTGTGCGTGTCGAGAAGTTTGAAACTTTTCATTTAAGTTAACTTAAGTTAATATCTCGGCTGACCTTGGGGTGTATTTTTTATGGAGTAAGTACGTTAATGTAACAAAACGTGTGGCCTTACTTCAAATCTAAGATGTATCAGGGCGTTCAGTTACCCCTGTGCCTCATATGTGGATTGTATTCAAAGGTAACGTTAATTGTATTTTAAATTTCAGAAATGTGTGGATGTCACTTGTTTTTGAAGGCCTAGATGAACATGATACGTGTTCATTGTCTTGTTAATAATGTGTATTGATATAAATCCGAAACTGTTGTGCAATACATACAGGATATCCAGAAGCACCGTCAGGGCTTTCCGTCCTCTCTGAAGTTGTCTAACGGTTATATTTTACCTGAGGGCAAGATGACGCCCAACACACTGTTCGTCGGCGGGATTGACATGAAGGTAACGTTAATGCATGTCATGTGGCCTCGCATGTTCAAACTGGTCCAGTACATTTCTAAACTCTACTTACAATGCATAGTTTCTAATTCTAAAAGTATTAGGACACCCCCCTTCTTTAGAACAGAAAAAGGCATTAACAAAACTGTGGCAACAAAGATGGAAATATAATATAACAACAGTTTTGGAAGTGTCTAAAATGACTGCTGTACTAGTGATTTAAAGTCACTAGAGAGATGTTCAGCTGGGACCAAGACTTGGATTTGTGCAGACTAGTCGAGCTCTTCCAAACTAAATCTTTCTTAACCTTGCCTTATACACAGAGTAGGGTTGGGTATCGATTGGGTTTTATTCGATACTGGTACAATTCCGATACTTTTAAAACGGTACTGATGCCTGAATAGATACTTCTTTAGAAATAAATAAATAAATACAATTTAAAAAGCCTAAAAAGGATAACATTAAAGAACATTACAATTTTTTTTAAAATAAATCCATAGCATTCACATGCTCCTTGGATACTCTCATTTCCCAAGCTTCACTTACTCTAAGGCTAATAAATGTATTTCATGATCTGGGTCATTATTTAATACAAAACCACACATAATGTTTCTACTGTTTCTCAGTCAATCACTCTGATATTTAGTTAAATGAGTGCTCTCTGTCACTGTCTTTAATCAGTTCTTTGAGTGACCGTATGGTCATTCCTTATAAAGTAGTAACAATGTCATTTGTAAAGTAGCCTACAGTCTTAGGCACATTAGTATTTTCACCCCAAAAAAGGGGTTCAGGCCAGTTATTTATATCTTTTGCTTTAGTATTTCAGTAGGAAATATCACTTTACATTTCCAAACATTCATTTTGCCATTATTTTTAATAATATTCTAGTGAGATTGTTGAATGCACATGCAGTCTGACAGCAGACTGCCTAAGACTAACTTTTGCTCAGTAGCGTATGTATAAAGTATGTATAATTAGATTAAGTGTATTTAAATAAGTATAATTAAAGTATGCATTCATATGTGTTAAGGTCCCTCGTGACCTTTTGTAAACTGTATTTATGACAAAGAACTGCACAGATCCAGATATTCTAACAATCTATCGATGAAAACACATCTCGTGTCCTCTGTTTCTGTTTGAGTCTCCTCGTTCTGCTCCGTGTGGTCTGTCGATTCAGGAGCGTGCTGAAAGACGGAGAGAAGTACTGGTGGGTGAAACTGCGAAATTTGGTATCTATCCAATACCAAATACATATCAGTATTGCCGATACCAGTACGATACTTTTTACTGAAAAAAATGTACTTTTGTGTAGGGAAGAGCAGTATGTCATTATTTCTGAAGTGAATAAATGATCAATTCTTTAGGCAATATATTTTTATTAATGTATTGAAGTCCACAAAATTATTAGTTATTAGGCACTGTAGAATGAATTCTTCACATCCTCTGTCTCTTTGCCGGGGGTCTGGAAGTGGATGGATTTCGCTCCTCATTTCTTCATTTTTGTAGCTCAGCATTTTCCTTGTCATGTGTTTTTAAGTGTTTGTATAGGTTTTTAGTGTTGCCACAGTATCGAGTGCTCTTTTTACCAAATCACAAGTTGCAGTATTATCATTTAGTGCCATAAAATAGCTCCACACAACGCTTCTCTTCCATCCTGATCTCTCATTCAATGTGCTATCAGCTTCCCTCACTCAGTTCGCTGCTCCTCGGCGTGTTGTGTCATTGAGTCACGTGACGACACAACAGTGAATCATAGCAGAGCAGCAGGAGGGGGAGGAGTAGCAAAGTGGGCCAGGATGTGAAAGTGTTTGCTCAGGATTGTAGAGGTAGAAGACATGAGCAAAGTATAACGAACATAGAGGAAATATATTTAAATTAAAATATTGATTTAATTATAATTGTATCGATCTAATACCAATACCAGTGTTGGCATCGATTACTATCGATATTTAGATCGATCCGCCCACCCCTAGAGAGAAGATAGATCTGCCGATGTTTTTATATGACATTTAAGCGGACTGACTCTGAGACTATCGCAAATTTGTGTACGGTTTACGAAGCCCCGCTAAAAAAGCCTAGTGATGCCCATGCTTCGTGTGTACATTTCGGAGAACCAAGACAAATATTTAAATCGATCGTTCAGGCATTTAAGAGGCACTGAAATCTGCGTGCTGGTTCAGTTCGGTGCGGTGCATACCGGTGCCATATTGGTACCGGGTTTCGGTACCCAACCCTAACACAGAAGTGTTCTCATGTTAGAATAGAAAAGGGTCCTGTCCAAATTCTTGCTATAAAATTAGAAGCACACAATTCCCTAACATATCATTATATGCTATATGCTATATGCTTATAAGATTTATACTCATGAAAATGACTAAAGTAGTCAAACCTGTTCATTAGAAGAGGGTGAGCCAGTAGTTTTGTCCATATAGTGTATCTACTCCCCAAACTGGCACTTTTTCCATCAGGTGGATGAGAACGAGATCAGAGAGTTCTTCGCCAAGTACGGGTCTGTAAAAGAAGTGAAAATCATCACTTATCGAGGAGGAATATGCAAAGGGTGAGTGAGAGTTCTAATTCGCCCTGCTGGGCAAAAAAATAATATTTGTGTTTAAAATCCTTTAAAAAAAAACGCCTGCTAAATCAACTTTCATGGCTTGGATACCAGCTAAGACCAGAAAACAAGCTTAAACTGTTGTTTAAGAGTTATTTTCTGATAGGTCATTCAAAGTCTATTGTATAAACTTGTATATAGCATTTTCCTTATTTTCTGAACTCATTTAATTTGAATCAAGTTTTTCCACATGATCACAATTGTGCGTTGTATCAAAGTGTCTAAAAATGCTTCTTTGGTCATTAACTGTCATTCCATTCAAAGAAAGTAATTCTAGATGAGTAAATGATGACAGAATTGTCATTTGTTGTGTAAACTATCCTTTTATAGAATATTTCTTGGAAACCGCTTTAAAAAATGTCTTTACCTGCCATCTCTGATTAGTTGTACATCTTCTTTCTCACAGGTACGGTTTTGTTTATTTCAGTGAGGATGTTGATATCCAGACTATCGTTGATGTAAGGTCACTTTTACTTGTCTGTGACAGTCTTCTCTCTTTCTCATCTTGGTGTTGAAGTTATAAGGGCATCTTAACGTCTTGTACTACTACAATTCTTCTACAGCAGCCGATCAGTTTTAAAGGGAAGAAGCTCAAACTGGGACCTGCCATCATGAAAGAGCGAAATTCTCGTGAGTCCTTGCACTTCACTGTCTCTTTAACCTGTGCAAAAAGCATTTTTAATCTGATTGGAGACAGTTGTACTTATAAACTTTCAATTTCAAGGCATTTTTGCCTCAGATCTTTTTAAATAACTTGTGCAATAATATAGTTTTCTTGTGTAATTCCATTAGTTAATGTGTTGGAATCTTGTTTCCAGGTTCCGTGTGCTCTCCAATGATGGGTCCATCGCAGTGGATAAGCCCCAGCCCATATGTGTACTGCAGCTGCTGTCCCTCAGGCCTGGCCCCACCCTCAGGCCTGGCCCCGCCCTCACCTGTCTTCAATGGAGGGAATCAGTACATGCAGGTAGCTATACGTTCATACAGACCCTGATGCACTGCATATTAAGATCATGTGAAGAAAAAATTTTGCACGTTCCAAAGATTGTAAAATATCATCTGTTTTCCTGTATGCCTGTCTCTTCATAGCCTTACACATACTCCAGTCCTCCAGGATTTATTGTCCCACAGGTGCCCATGAACTATGCACAGACCACATATGCATACCAGGTACAGTCACACAGAAGCACACATTCTTTTCTGGATGTAATAGTGATTGACCATTGTGGGGGTTTTTGTTTGTATGTATCAGTATCCCGTGCCACAGTGGTGTGGAGAGCAGAGGACGAGGCTTGTCAATCAGGTCAGCTCCACTCCCCTTTTTTTCTCGGTTGGTAAATAAGGAACTGAGTATAATAGTTTGAACTTGGATTGTTTGAGATTGCATCACACAATGCTGTGTTAACAAGAAAAAAAAAATGTTTTATTCAAAAGTTTGCAGTCAGTAAGGCTTTTGAACTAAACTGATCACAAGTGACCGTAAATAATTTCTAATGTTACAGAAGATTTCTATTTAAAACAAATGCTGTTCTTTTCAAACATTAATCAAGAATTCATTGTTTTCACACAAATATTACGTTTTTAATAATTATAGAAATAAATGTTTCTTGAGCACCAAACTGGCTTATTAGAATGATATCTCTGGGATCTTGTGACAATTAAAACCAAGCCATCATGGGAATAAATTTTTATTTTCAAATAAAATTTTATTTTAAACCAAAATAATATTACAAAGTAGGACTGTTTTAAATTTAACAAAAATGCTGCATTGTTAAAATAAAACATTTCTTTTAAAACCCTGAGTAATCATACTGTCCTCTTATCCTTGGAGATGCACTGATATATTGTAATTGCTTCCAGTATAATTTGAACAAAGATGTTAACCACTTTAGTTTGCCCAGTGTTCTTGCCCTACCCATTAAATTAAATTGAGAAGAGGGTGTAAGCTAGTCCAAAAACAGTAGCCTCTAGCATTTTAATAATGTCAGTGCAGTGTAGCAATAAGCACAGGCTTTATTTTTGTCTGCGCTACAATTCCTAAGGTCAGAGATTTGCTAAAATGCTCTGCAATCAGGTTTTTATTGTTGTTGTTTTTTTTTATGTTTGATTTGTGGCTGAAAAGTTAACTTGGTTTTTTCTTACATTTTTTCATTAGTATTATTACTTTGAGGACATTTTATGTAAAATAGCAATATCAATGTCAAGTTAAAAAAAACTTATTTTAGCAAGATGTTGTGAAAGTGAAACTTGATTCAAAATGAAACCATGAAAGATTAGTGATGTGAACTCTGGAAGTGAACCAGATCCACTATCATAGTTTGTTTTCATGACTTGCACGAGTGTGAAGGGTAGCTCTGAGCAGCTACCTCAGAACATGATCTTTGTCATGATACATGTCAATCACAATGTGCCACAAGACCCATATTACCCACATTACATTGGATTGTTTTGCTGTGGGTGGCCTTTAGATGGCAGTGCTGGCTTAATATGATAATTGCAGACTGAAGGGAAAAAGTATACTAAAATTGAAAGGCTCATCAATATAAGAAGAGTGTATGTGTGATTCTCTTTCAGAACTATGTGGATTGCGGAGTCCAGACTTTGCTAACCCTTCTGTAGCCTTCCGCACTAGCGCAGACTCCTTTTCTTGGTAAGTTTATGTGCACCTTAAATGAAGATACAGTCTTATACTAGTCTCGAGACACTTTCAGAGTTTCCTTTTGTTCTTTTGTCTTAGTGTAGAATCTTATTGAAGCAGAGGAGAACAACTTGATGGAGATCAAGCAATGAACTTCATTGTGCTTTCAAACACCTTTGCAGATAGGGTCAGCCTGGGTGTGAGGTGAAGGTGTATATTGAGGGGATGACCTTTCTGATCATACTGTAACCTAATTCCTTGCACATCCACAAACTGAAACATTTGACAAGCATGGTTTGCTTTGACTTATTCCATCCATTTATTTGTATTGTCTGTGTTTTTCTTTTTGTCATGGCCAACTATCTTTAAAGACACTTTTAAGCTCACAAATACATATTTATATTTTACGTTTGCTTATTTTAAAGTTTTGAATCACTGTTGGTGATGCACTGTATGCATCTAGGTAACTGTTCTGACTGTTCAGTCTGTTGTTTTAAACCAATGTTCGTTTGTTTACTTATTTAGGCTGGGGGGTGTTCACGGTTAAACTAGTTTTATTTTGGGGTTTTCACATTCAGGGCACATGTTTGGTTATTGAGCACCAGGGTACAGAGGCTTCCCTCACTTTTTTTTTTACACTAAATCTGCTTTCATCGGTCATTATCACTGTACTTCCATAACTTCATTAATGCTTTTTTTTTTTTTTCTTTGTTGGTGCAGTTAAGAGATTTAAATAAGATCATTGCATTAATTCTAAAATTATAATAAAAATTTTACTGAGCCCTGTAAGTCACAGCAGGTCACAGGATGGTTGGCTTGTTAAAAATTATACCGATGATGGAATATTGATATCACTGTGAACACACTCAAGCTGCATTTTTCTATTTATCCCAGCACTATTTCACACCAGTTCACTGAGTTTTGTTTTATAGGTTTGCAATGTTCTGGGTATTGAACTGAACACAAAGCTCTCTCATTTAATCCAGTGTTACAACACTGTTCCTAGAGGTTTGGTTCTTGTAGGGGGGCTTTGATTTATTAACTGTAGCTTATTCATCTAATACTTTTAGAAACCAACTCGTGACTGACTTGTATTGGAGTGTTTTATTTCCTCACTTCCCATGGCTTCATGGGAGTTGTGGTCTGTATTGTACCATAGTCTGAGAGCTTCTAATCACTGTACTCCGGGTTTGCTTTGTGTATATATATATTTTGGATTTTGATGTTGGCTTCTTTTTTTGTTATTAATAAAATAAAAGTTGAATAAACTTACTCTTGCTTTAAGGTTGCCTTTTTATTATTTAATACCTTTTTTATGTTTGTGGGTTACTTTTTTTTATTGTTATTGGAACTCAATGAAACTTAAAGGATTTAAAGGGTGAAACTTATAAATTGGTCAATGGCTGATTCACATTAAATATGAATTTAAGTCTTACACCAATAGATCTGCTTTAACATGTATCACTCTGTAAGCGTTAACAATATGTAACAACGGTTTACTCTCCTTCAGTCTGACAACTGGACTGTTTAAAATGTAATCATTTTAGTTGACAACACTTTAAAACTAACTGGATAAAGAATAATTGCCAGTTTATCAGTGTATTACATAACACTGTTGTATTTTCCTAAACCATTATCTGTGTGTACAGTGGAAATCTTGCGTTATTCTTCTTTTCAGGATCATTATGCCTCGCAAGTGAAAATGGACTCTTGGTGGCGCTATAGAGCTTATTTATTTTGTTTATTTTAGGGATGTATTTAATGAATAAAGAATCGGAATGAAAAAGAAAAACTTTACATCCATAGATTTTCATCGCTGTACAACATTTAACATTCAAATCAACATGCAATTTTTTGTTTTGGTGTGTATTATGCTACTATTAGTCAGTTCTGTGTTTTGGTGCATGATTATACTTATTTTATTTTTTATAATTATATACTCGCTGTAGTTGGCGGTGTATGACGTTGATGAAACTAGAGAAGGAATGAGAGTTATTTGGAAACATCGGAGGGCATCATTCCCTTTCAGTCGTCCTTCCCTTTCAGAAAAGGGAGAGAAGAGGAGGAGACGTTCGCACGCGCGCTGTACTGACCGAAGAGACGCCACAGCGGAGGTGAACCGAGCTCATCATACACTCACTCACCTGCCTCCAGTTCACACACACAAGCGAGGAACTTCAAGAAAACCAGCGAGGAGCGAAAGAAACGACAGAGGAGACTCAAACCGAGAGAGACATAATCAAAGAACAACAGCAGGTATGTTCACTCTGTGTAGTTTCTTTCTGTCAGTGTACCTATAATCTAACACTGTCAACTCAATGATTCTACACCTAAGTCAATGCTTTCTTCTCCTGATTCATCTCTTGCTTCCTTTAACCCTCGTCTTTCTTCCTATGTTCTCATTATACTTGTAATAAACGCTTTTATCTGCGTTTGAATGCGATATGAGTCACTTTAAAGTTCAAACTCTCTTCTAATTCAAAGACCGAGTAAGTCGAGCTAGAATAACACTGTATGCTTTTGTATAATTCATATGTATTGATTGTTTTTAAACACAAAACCTAAAGATATTAGTCAAAAACATTTAAAAGGTCAAAATGTATATTTTGTTTAATTGAATCATTATGTATACTTATAATGTTAGGCATTTTTGCAAATGAAATATGAATAGAATAGACCATTTTTCCCTATGACTTTACAATTAAATGGACCATTCTTTTTAGGTTAACTGTAAATAGACCACAGAGGGTGTGTGAGTGGACTTTTTCACTTCTTTTCCTTTAAGACTTTAATTTAGATGCCGCATTTGCATCCAAAATGAAAAAATAGTGCTAAAATATACAGTAGTTTGCTGCTGCCTTTTGCTTACAGTCTTCACTGTGCCACTCAAACTGTTAAAATAGGACTGAAATTATCTACAATTAAACTAACTTTAGTTGCTCTTTCCTAATGTTGGGATCCTTAACAGATGCAGAGCTGCAGGTGCTACACATAGTCAGGAATTTGATAAATTGTGCTTTAGCAATTTTTGATATTTCTTAATGCAACATGTGCATTCATTGAGGCTTACTACTAAAATGTGTTTGTTTTTTATGTATTAAGAATATAAAAGTATGAGAATTCAGCTTCAAACCTGACTATAAGCAAAAAAACTTTTCAGGACAGGCACATATTGTTCATTCACACATGATGGTATCAAGTGAGACGACTGGCAGAAGAAGATGACCTTCTGTTAGTATTTCACACACACATACACACTCACTCACAGTGGGGCTCCGAGGCTGATATGAGTGACAGGCTAAGCAGTCAAACTCTGAGAGAGAGAGAAATATAGCGGGGTGAGAGATTGGAAGTGAGAGGAATGAAGTAAGAGATGATTACGAACCTGTGAAATGTGAGGGGAATGTGCTATCATCAACTTTCATATTCAGCCATGCCAACCTGTTCTTGCGATAGTGACCTACAAACATCTTGCACACAAACTTTCTCACATGCACATACATACTCCGGGATTGGACAGGTGCATGCCTGCAAAGATCTCTGTTTACTGTCACACCCATTCACAAAAAACAATTTCAGATAATGGTTTTAAAAAATAAATTTTATTGCAGTTTCTTAAAAAAATAGTATTATTGTGGTAACATAGTACAGTGATAATAAAATACTGCATATTATCATTACTGTACCATGGTACCACTAGTGAAAATACTTCACAGTTTTTACTATTATAAATGTTTTTGTTTATTTATTAATCTTTTTCTGTCATCAAAAACATTGTGTTGGTTTAGGGTCATAGATTATACAGTTTGTACAGTATAAAAACCATTACGCCTATGGGATGTCCCCACTTTTCACAAAAACAAACGTGTGTGTGTGTGTGTGTGTGCGCGCGTTGTCAAAAAATTAATTGAGATTAATCGCATCCAAAGTAAAAGTGTGTACAGTGTATATTTATTATGTATACATAAATACACATGCATGTGTATATATATTTAAGAAAAATAAGTTCTGTTTTTATATATTAAATATACAGTGAATTGACAGCACTATACACACACACACATACACTTTTGTGTATTTTGTTGATTATAACTGACAACTAAGGAAAATCCCAAATGCAGTATCTCAGAAAATTTGAATATTACTTAAGACCAATACAAAGAAAGGATTTTTAGAAATCTTTGACAACTGAAAAGTATGAGCATGTACAGCACTCAATACTTAGTTGGGGCTCCTTTTGCCTGAATTACTGCAGCAATGTGGCGTGGCATGGAGTCGATCACTCCGTGGCACTGCTCAGGTGTTATGAGAGCCCAGGTTGCTCTGATAGTGGTCTTTAGCTCTTCTGCATCGGTGGGTCTGGCGTATCGCATCTTCCTCTTCACAATACGTGAAGGTCAGGTGAGTTTGCCGGACAGTTAAGAACAGGGATACCATGGTCCTTAAACCAGGTACTGGTAGCTTTGTCACTGTGTGCAGGTGCCAAGTCCTGTTGGAAAATGAAATCTGCATCTCCATAAAGTCGTTCAGCAACAGGAAATGCAAGATTTACTTTCATCAGAGAACATAACTTTGGACCATTCAGCAGCAGTCCAGTCCTTTTGGAAGCGTCACATTTCTGACGCTGTCTGTTGTTCAAGAGTGGATTGACAAAAGGAATGCGACAGCTGAAACCCATGTCTTGCATACATCTGTGCGTAGTGGTTTCTTGAAGCACTGACTCCAGCAGCAGTCCACTCTTTGTGAATCTCCCCCACATTTTTGAATGGGGTTTCTTTCACAATCCTCTCCAGGGTGAGGTTATCCCTATTGCTTGTACACTTTTTTTCTACCACATCTATTCCTTCCCTTCGCCTCTCTATTAATGTGCTTGGACACAGAGCTGTGTGAACAGCCGGCCTCTTTTCCTTAGTTGTCAGTTATAATCATGAAAATTTAAAGAAATAAACATTTGAAATATATCAGTCTGTGCATAATGAACGAATATGATATACAAAATTCACTTTTTGAATGGAATTAGTGAATTCAACTTTTTGATGATATTCTAATTATATGACCAGCACCTGTATATTTGTGTATATATATATATATATATATATATATATATATATATATATGCATATATATTAGGGGTGTAACGGTTCACAAAATTCACGGTTCGGTTCGGTACGATTCACTGATGTCACGGTTCGGTTCGGTACGGTTCGGTACGTTTTAGATACAGCAAAAAGAACAAATTGGCAACAAAGTATGTTTTTTGTTTTTTTTTTACATTGAACAATGATCTATTCTTTACCCATCTTCTATGGTGTTTTCTTAACAGCATACTGTATAAAACAAAAACAGCTCCTTATTAAAAAAAATTGAAAATGTTATATTGTTGTAGTAGTTATGAACAAATACAAAGATGTAACTTTTCATATGGAACTCTATAACTCTTTATATTGAGTGTGTTTTTACTCAATTGGTTCTCTATAGGGCTTATGTTTTTTGGAACAAAGCAGGAATTACGGTCTGGCTGAAATGGGCTCGTGAAGGAATATAGTAACGGGGCTAAATTACATTAAGAATGTTCTTAAAACATGCGTTTTCCACTTTAGGCGCTCGCTCACTCAGCACACGCTGAAGGCTCGTTGCAAAATGACTAAAGGGTCTTTCACACAGGACGCGATACGCGCGGCGCTGGATCCTGGGCTCAGCGTTGCCCTTCAGATACAACGCGATTTGCGCTGCACTATGCCAAGAGCAAAGTAGGTGGAGTTTTCAAAACTGCCCGTGCATACGTTCTATTTATAACAGTTCTTCTATAACGTGCAGGCCTGTTAACTGAATCGTACTGCTCAGGAAATTCCGACACAGTACAGTACTAGTCCATTTTGATTACCGTGCTTGTTTGGATGCCCCGATCGATTGGTAAAGTGCACCCAAACACCAGACCTGTTGGTTATTGGAGGATCTTCTATTTGTGGTCTGTTAAACGCATTGGCCATTTTGCAACGAGCCTTCAGCGCGCACTGAGTGAGCGAGCGTCTGACTGAGTAGCCTAACATAAACATATAAGCTGGTGTTTTTATTTTCTTGTTCGGGGGTGTCAGGGGCGCTGCCTGTTACGTCGTTTGGGTTATTGGGCTACCTTGTTGAACGCATATCATTTTATTTCACAATTTTTTCTTTATTTTCCAAATATAATTAATTAGTCCAACGAACCGTTCGGTACATAATGCGTACCGCGTACCGAACCGAAAGCCTCGTACCGAACGGTTCAATACGAATACGCGTATCGTTACACCCCTAATATATATATATATATATATATATATATATATATATATATATATATATATATATATATATATATATATGCATATATAAATAAATGTTTAAAAATAAGTATTTACATTTGCATTCTCAGTTTTTCAATGTGGTCTCAAAAATGTGGACCCCATTACATATAGCCATGGTACTGAATTATCATATTTATATACTGTATCCTATTTATATAGTATGTAAAGAACATTGCCACCATAGTACATAAAACAACAACAACATGTTAAACTATGGTTTATTTTGACATCAGAGATGATGTGATAGAGGTAAAAATGCAGAAGTAGTTTTTAAACAATTTTATAATACTTCACATTTCAAAAATAGATGTTTGTATTAATATCTTTTGTCAGAGCAAGACATGAGTAAATCAGGCGTTTCTTTATTGTATCATATTGACAATCTCTCGTCTCCATTGGTTACCATAGTCATACCCCCCACCATCACCACCACCACCACCTTGCATTTGATGTGTGCTCTCAACTTATTATCCGTCCCTATCATCTTGCCTAAATTTAGCTCTCCATCTTTCTTTTTCCTTTTTTTCTTCCGCTCCCCTCCTCACGCTTATCACAGTGAGAGATTATTGTGTGTGAATATCTTTGTGTGTGTTCTGCTGAGAAGCATGCAGGAAGTGTGTAGTGTGGGAAGTGTGTAGTGCAATTGTGATGTAGAGTATGAAACTGTCTATGCATCTTTGTGCTGAAGATAAACTCCAAGTCTCTGTGTTTATGCTTTTTAATAATCGAAATAATCTATTTAAATCTGATTCTTAAGTCTTAATGTATCTATAAAATCTTAAGTGTATCTATAAAATCCCATAATAATTTTATACTGCTCTTTCATAGCTAAGACGACTTAATGGACTTAGTATCAATTCTGTCTCAGATGTTTCTCCTATAATACCAGAGAAATAAAAATAGAAACAAATGTTGACACACAGTGAGACTATACATTAATAAAATAAATGCAGATATCTTCATTAGCTAACATCATTTGATCTTGGAAGAATATGTGTGAGTTCATCTAAAAATCACTTTTGATTGCAGATTTTAATATCTTTGAAAACCTGAGCATGTTTTGAGATATTTCTGAGATATGTGTGTGTATTTATATCTACATAATATACATGGAACACACACATATATTATTATTATTTTTTGGATGCAATTAATCATGATGAATCATTTGACAGCACTAGTATATTGTTTATCATATCTTTATTTTTATTATTTTCCCCATTTATTGATTTATTTATATTTGTAGTAAAAAATATATTTATTTATTTATTTATTTCTTCGATATTTCGCTTTTATTAATTTATTTTGTGTTTAATTTACTATTAATAACCAGAAATTTAAAATAAAAAAAATAATCAGTCATATACAAGTGGATTCGATTTGAGACTTGCTTATTTAACATTAAGTTATTAGTGCATTAGATGACAAACATAATCTAAATGTACAAATAAAATGCACAAAAAAATCCAATATCCAGTAAATTAAAACAATTCTATATGGCTGATCACAGTAATGATACCTATTCATCCCTAATGGCTAAGGCTAAGTATGATGCAAACATTGCTGTGCTGTCATTTTTGTGCTCAATGAGGGAGCAACTATCCCCTCAATGAGGTTTATGTGCTCATAACAGCATTTGTGTTTGTCAAAGCTTGCGTTTGCTGGCCGCTTGATGCTATTGCAAATTCAGCCGAGATTAAGAATCTGCGGCTTCTTTTTTCTGCTCTAATAGCTCTCCAAATGTTGTCTGCGTAACTTTGAGCAAACTGATGATCTGTCGGTCTGCTGCAGAGCGATTAGCGTCAGTAATGATGTGATTGTCAGGCTAGTGAAGGGAACTGAGTGGAACCGGACGCTTGACTGCCAGCATTAACTTCACTCAGCACAGGTGTGAAGGTCTGTGTATCTCCAGTGTATTAGTCATTTATATTCCAGCTGTCGGATTCATAATAAAAGCAAATTGTCTCAGTAAATCCTTGCGATTTACTCCTACTTAGAATTTAAACCTATAGTGCTTGAGGTAACAGATGATTGTTAACACCTCCCTGTCTGTATTCTCAGTTTAAATATAAATTACTCTTTCATTTCTTCTAAATATCTAATATTAAAAGTAGTGTATTGTTTACAATGAATTCAATTGTTCACTTGAAGTCTGTGGAATAAAAGAAATAACACATAGATGAAAAAGATTACAGATGTATGTGATTTGAGCAGATAACCAGCCACTATCACACCTGAGGCGATAGTTTGATCAGAAAATCCGTTCTAAGAGAACAAAGGAGAGATAATTGTTTGTGTATGTGTGATGGGTTTGTACCAGAAGTATTTCCAGTGTTTCAAAGGAAATTCAAAGTGAGAAAGGTCTTAAAATGAAGAAGAGCCACTTCTGTGTCCATGTAGAGATGCTCTGTAGATATAAAGCTCTACATCAAGAGCAGACAGGCCAGGTTATGTTTTCCTCCTCCTAATGTTTTCCATTGATTTCCTGGAGTCGGTGCCGTTTTTTGCTGCCTGGAACCTCCCATATACTATTTTGGTAGCATAGTCTAATAAATATTATTAATATACAGTATACACTACATTATACTGTTTAAATAATATAAATAGTTTGGGGCCTGTAAGATTTCTATTTATTTATCCATTTTAAAATGTAATACTTTTATTTCACATGGACACATGAATTTGATCAAAAATAAGAATAAAGACATTCATACGGTCGCAACAGATATCTATTTCAAAAAATGCTGTTCTTTTGAAATTTCTATTCATCAAAGAATCCTGGAAAAATAACATCACACTTCCTACACAAATATTACGCAGCACAACTCTTTTCAACACTGATGGTAATAAAAGTTTCTTGAGCAGCTTATCAGAATGATTTTTGACTGCTGAAAATTCAGCTTTGCCATCACAGAAATAAATTAGATTTTAAAATCTATTCAAATAGAAACGTAATAATATTGCACAATATTACTGTTTAAAATTTATTTTTGATCAAATAAAGCAGCCTTGGAAATACACACACACAGAGAGAGATAAAATAATGTTGTTCCATTCAGTTCAAATAGTTTCCTGTAATATTTGCTTCATTTTTACTTATAGTAAAAGTAAAGCCTTTTGGTTCAGTCATATTGTTTTTGATTTCATATTTTGACCGATTCAATGAGGTCCTGCTGTGAATGATTCATAATGATTCCATATTCAAAATGAGTCTTTTTGTGTAATTTGCTTATTCAAGTCATTAATTCATGCTGCATGTTTTTTCTTAAAGCCACTAAACATCGTTGTGGCATTATTTTACAGAACTCTGTTATCTATCTCACTACCATTACCATAGTATTTGGACATAATACCATAGTATTTAAAACCATGGATCTTTGGAAACTACTATAGTGGTAATGCCTTTTTACAAATTCAGTATTCAGATTTTTTTGCAACCTGGGATTCCAGATTTTCAAATAGTTGTATCTCAGCCAAATATTGCCCGATCCTAATAAACCATACATCAATGGTAAGCTTATTTAATCAGCTTTCAGATGATGTTTAAATCTAAATTACGAAAAATGTACACTTAAGGCTGGTTTTGTGGTCGGGTGTCACATATGTTGTATTTCACAACTGCATGCAACATTCTTTAAACAAATACATGTAAAGGCTCTGTCTACAAACAATGAATCCGAGTTAAATACTTAGGAAGAAAGATTTTACCCCTTATTGCTGAGAAATATAATGTAGCATGTTTCGAAGCTATTTTATTAATAAAGGTTTCTGTGCTCCACAGTGTTTCTCTATGTGCGCATGCGTCAGTGAAAGCAGCATAGCTACAAACCCGAGCCTGGCCCAAAGCCAAAGCTATTCATTAAAAATAAACGCAAACCTGCTGGCACCAACAGCCTCGTGGTTAGTGCGCAACTGTGCTAACAGCAACCCGAGTTTGATTCCCATCTCCAAGTCCTTTGCAGGTCCCGGTCCCTTTCTCCATTGTCCTATCTATAAAAGAAACCCTCGAGTATTTTGTTACACTCGAGTTGAGTAGCAGACCTGGATGTTATTCTGTACCATGGTAAAACACAGTACTGCTTTTTATTGTCTATCCTGATCTACTCATATACAGGCACGGCCCTAAAATGATCACCCCATCCCTGAACCACAAAACCAGCCATCCATCGCTCCCCGTACCATCTTCATTCCCAATCGTGTCATCAGTGCACACTTAATGCTTGTTGTCACGGCGACTGGGCTTGTCTGGTTCCTCTCGGTTTCACCTGTTCTGGCTCATCAGACGCTGACACGGAAATGCTGGCAACTAACCACCCATACCTGATGGTGTGTGTTAGCGCTGGAGCTCGGGGCCCACGTGGTGTGCCTTTGCTGTCACATCAAGTTAGCGTGTTATAGATGTGACACTCATTAGCATTAGCCACACGCTAATTCATCGGCCACACATTCCACTGTTTGATTAGTTGTGTAGTCACAGATCAAATATGAAGTGTTATCTGATTGCTGCTTTTGGTAACCAGGGAGACAGTGTGTTCGTTTTGAAGGGGGCATTGTGTTGGACACGTTGAACGTGTGTTTGTGTTAAAGGTTGATGCTTGAAGGTTGATTAGCTTTCCAATTAGCCTTCATGTTATGTTACTGTGTGACAAATCTCTGCGTGTGCATTCGTGCTTGTATCTGAATGTTTGCGGTTGTATTTAAAGATATGCTGAAATGCCCTCTCTCCAGTTTTGCACATGCTCACTTCCTATTTCGACATCAATCTGACTTAATTAGCATGACAATTAGGGACTGCTGCCAAGGCAATCAGTTAAATCAATAATGCAGTTATGAATACATGAATATTTCAAACAAATTATCCATATTCATCTGTCTCATTTTCTTTCTTTCTTTGTGTTTCTCCACGTGTGCAGACATGGGCTGTAAGTTGCAGAAGCCTCGAAGCTCAGATGAAGCTCCGGGGAAGATTTTCTCCACCCTCAGAAGAGCGCAAGTGGAGACGCACTCAGGAGTGGCCTATACATACCACTTCCTGGACTTTCTGTTGGGAAAAGAAGGTACACATGCCCATTTCCTGCACACTTTATGTAATATAAAGTCCCTTTTTAGGTGTCGTTGTTTTTAATTGGGATTTAACATGGCTAAATTTTCATATGGGTGATGAACTTTGACTCTTAAGGCACATTCACACAAAGGCAATAGCTATAACCATAACTATAAAGTTGTAATAATCATTTGTCCTCACCATAAGCATAACAGCTTACAAAGAGGATCAATATCATTTGAATAACTTTGAGAAGATTTTTTTTCCAGCTAATGTGCAATAAAAACATTGACAGCCAATCAGAATCCATCCAGTTTCAAAGTGTTTGTACATTTGTGACAGACACAAAACTGTAGTGCGAACTTACAATAAACCGAACATTATCATCCATTGGCGTGTAATTATTGTGGTTGTAGTGAATGGGGCTTTTTCTATATTTAAGTATAACTGTTATCTTTACATGTCATTATGGAAGTGGGACCTCTGGAATATACAGTATATCATTATTTATTATTGGCGTAGACCAACATAGAAAACTTGAAAATAAAAAATATAATTTTAAAATATATTGATAAATACTATAATATATAAATAATACTAAAACAACACTGGGAATTATAGTTTATTTTAATTATTCTAAATGAATATATTTTTTCTTTTTCTTTAAGACTTTATAATTCATGCATCAGAGGACTCACATACAGAGTGACATACAGCATAAAAATGATTGCTGTTTTTCAGAATTCAAAGCAACATCCATACTGATGATATGCATACACAAATGCACAAACCCACCTTCAGATAATAAAAGTGTAAAGCTTAAAACTGGGAAGAAAAAAAAAGTGTAAGATTAGATGAGACAGAGAGAGAGAGTAATAGAGCAAGATAGCAACCAAACAGTGTATATTCTTTGAGGGCTTATGTTTCTAAATATACTAATGCCGCTTTTGTTAGTGTGCATCGAGAGAGGCAATAATGGATCCCGCAGAATTCAGAGAAAGAGGATATGAGACAGGATGAGAGAATATAAGACACAGATTGAAGTGGAAGAACAGACCTGCTCATTTTAATTACTTGAAAGCATATGAGTATATGGGCCATTACTGAACATAATTACAAGAATGTGACCATATCACTAGTTGTTTATTTGTGTGTGTGTGTGTGTGTGTGTGTGTGTGTGTGTGTGTGTGTGTGTGTGTGTGTGTGTGTGTGTGTGTGTGTGTGTGCACGCGTGTGTCCGTGTGTTTCTATGTGTGGTGGAGGGGGGTCTGTGACAGTAAAAGTAAAACCTGAATTTACCTAAACTGCAGGAAACATGCTAGTAAATGTACTAATGTTTTAATGAAAAGGTTAGTGGTTAGTGCATAGGACATAACATGGAATAATAACAATAGAAGTCAGTGGAAGGTCTTTCCACTGATTTATGAATCTTGGTAAATATTTATGAATATACTAATGTCAGTGCATACTTAGAATGAACTGCTTCTATTCAGACAAATGTCTGCTTAATGAATATACTACAGCAGGTTTTTTTACACAGTTCTCTGCAATGCATGTTATCTATAACTGGAATACTTAATTTTGACAAAATTGTGTCTCATTTACACAATTTACTGGTCATTGTCATCCATAACAACGCATTATTATCAGTATTTGTTTATTTGATCTTGTAATAAATGCCGGTCCTTGTCCACTCTGTCTAGGGTCTGTTAGCAGTTATTTAAATATTGTTAGTTTATCAAGTCTATTGCATTTACTACTTAGTTAACGCTTACAACATTACCCAAACACAAAAGTGTGTGTAGATGAGACCAGAAACAAATATTTATTTATATAAAAAATAGGAATATGTGAGAACTGGGACTGCAGCAGTTGTTCAGGTTCTGGACACACACACACACACACACACACGCACGCACATACACAAATACTCCAGGCTTTCTGTTTTAGCTGCTTATCGGTAGACAGGCAGGCAGGTCATTTATATGTAAAATTCACTGATGCCTACAGAGACACCGAGACAAAAAAAAAAAGAGTTTCACTGCAAACTGCTGTGACAGCGCAAGTACGAGCCTGAGATGTTTGAATATGTTTGTTTGCTTGTTTGTTTTAGGGCATCAGTATTGAAAGCAACGATAAGTGACTCAATGAATCTGAATGATTGACAGGGATCAAATAACAAAGAGCGAGAGAAAACAGAAAGAGAGAAAATTCTAGGCATCCTTTAAAGATTATCTGATCTTGAAGATGGGAAGGCTTAGTACTAAAATCGGGGATTTATCTGTTTGTGTATGCGCAATAGAGAAGATCAGTCGCCCTAGTGACACCCAACTGTATTTATAGCCAAAATCTTGTTTTAATTGAAATTGGTCTATAAATAATGCAATTCCACTCTCTGTCGGGTTATTACAAAATAAAATATGACCCCCAAGGACCCAACATCACACACTCATAAGCAGCAAGAATCCCTTATACTTAAGATTCATATAAACACTTCCTTTAATATTTATGTCATATCAATATTTAGAGAGCAGTTCTGATAGGTCAGCACAGCAGGAGAAGGGGACGGCTATCTAATAGATTTGCTACTAACACGTTTAGTTCAAAGAATCATTCAGAAATTCAAAGTTCAGAAATTGAATTACTATGGCATTTAAAACACGCTGAACAACTTTGTTTTAATAATAAATGAGTAAGTGTTTTTTGTTTAACAAGTGGGATGGTTCTAGTTCTGGATGGATGCTGATTGGTCAATTCAAAGGATGCATGGATATTAATTCTGATCGATAATCTGATAATTATTTTTGTCTTGTGTTTAATCAAGGATTTAAAAACAAATAAAGTAGAACTCCTTTTAGACAGAAAAGTTCCTGCTAGATCTAGACAACCCAAGAAGAAATTAGACAAGTGTGATTGTGGTACAACACTTGATATTTTAGCATAAAAACCGAGTTCTCTGCAGGTGGGGTTTAATTGATTTTCCAAAGTCTCTGCTACTCATTTTGAGAGCTTGTACATTACACAAATACTGAGGGACATTTGTTTAGAGGGCTGCATTCTTGAGGTAGAGTTTGTTGCTGAGATTGACTGTTTACCCAAATACTTAACCCCCGACTGAGCAAGTACTGCTTTATGAAGGTGGAATTCCCCTGTAGTAAATATAAGGACAGCTCATCATATACTCGGTCTTTCAGGAGCAGTGAAATCTTCTCTGTGTTTGTTGGTCTCACACAAACAAACATATTTTTTCATTCTCTCATGCATAGCTACTGCATGAGCCCTTTGCTGTGGGCCTTTTGCATGATGTGTTGGTTAATACAGTTCATGCTCTAGACTGGCGTAAGTTAATAGATGTCATAAAGTCTAAGACACTTCCGCAGTTTCATTACTACCTGATGATTGCAAACAGATTTTGTTATTTGGTGAAGTTTAATGGAAGTGTGTCATGAGAGATACATGGTTTATATGTCTTTGTACTGTTATACTGAAGTGGATACTGAACATTTAACTCTGTTTGTTGATCATTTTGTTTTAAATGTGATCTTTCTTTAGTCATATTTGAGACAGTGACATAATAACATTTTTGGTCCAAATTAGCATGTTAGAATGATTTCTTAAGGATCATGTGACACTGAAGACTGAATCACACATTTGCACTCAATTCACCTATACGTTCATCTTGCTATGAACTGTGCAGTTATTTATTCAGTGGCAACACTAATAAACCCCCCTCAGAGTCGAAGCGTGTTCAGGCCGTCAGAGTTTTGTTTAAACAAGCTCCTCGCACCTCTGAAAGATGATTGCAGTCAAGCAGTGCTCAGATTACAGCTCGCTGCTGCCCTTAATAGTGCTCTGAATAATGAGCGCTGGAAATTACGTTTAATTACTGATTCCAGAAACAATTAGCTTGTAAAACAGTCTCGCCAAAATACTTCCAAACAATTTCTACAGCAATTCAGTTTGCGTGTCAGAAACCATGTCAGAAAGCAAGCATTGGTAGAGATGACTGTGGATGAAATGGATCACACTCATTTCTTTTCTTACATCATTATTCCCCCCATTTCTACTTCATTTTGTTGAGTAGGAGTGTATATATTAAATCAGGCTGATATAGTGGTATGAAAGTGTTTACATTAGTCATCAGTTATGTCAGTTTTGGTATACTGATACATGCTGACTTATACTCACCAAGGTTTTGGTGAATTTACTGAATAGAGTAAAATAGTCATATTTTATAATAGTCAAAGAACTGTATTCAATTTTAATATATTTTTTAAATGTAATTTATTCCTGTGTTGCAAAGCTGAATTTTCAGCATCAATATTCCAGGCTTTAATGTCACGTGATCCTCTAGAAATCATTCTAATATAGTGATTTAGCATTAAATAATTATTTCTCACTATTGAAATCAGAAGTGCAGTTTAATATTATTGTGGAAACCTTGATGCATTTTTTTTCAGAAATCTTTGAATATAAATTATATATGTATATATATATATATATATATATATATATATATATATATATATATATATATATATGTGTGTGTGTGTGTATATATGTGTTAATTGTTTGTTTCATTATTGTTATTGTTTTAATATATACACTATAATAGGTAAGTTGTCACAATGGATTTTCAATTCTTTTTTTGAGCTGTGTCGGGACCAGTGTTGAGCAGTAACTAGTTACTAGTAACTAGTAATAATATTACTTTTTCAGTAACGAGTAGTGCAACTAATTACTAATGAAATGTAAGTTACCATCCATAAAACAACTAGTTAGTTAGATTCTATTGGTGCCTCAACCCCTTCTGATTTGAAATCCAACAATTCAATAATTCCTAGATTTATTTTCATAATTTTGCACAGGCACATGAAGTCACCAGTGCAGCAAGAAAGCTTGGAATAAGGAAAACTTTCATTCAATGGATGGAAATAATGCCATTGCATTGTTTTGTTTTTTGTTTTGTTTTTTTGTTTTTAGCAGAAAAGAAGATCTGAACACTGATTTTTAAGTAGAGACACTTATTCTGCCATTACATGGCTTGCCCACCCACATCCCTCTGATCCTGAAACAAAACATTTTCATATAATTTATTTTTATAAAATAAATCATGAAATAATATAGGATATGGGTAACAGAGAAATTATACCTAGCTTCAAGCCACACAAGAATAATACAACACTTTCACTTAAACGTCACTATCATTCACAGCATAACTTCTGAATGCGATCCGATGTCCATTTTGTTGAAATTATGAGGCAGAAATATATTGTTAGTAACATTTTCGAAGAATTTTGTGGGGAAGATATGCAGCTTCTGTGGGGCGTGAAAGAAAAGTGATGTAACTGGTGTAAATAATAAATGTTGCCATATTATAATATTAATTTTAAAAGGAGTAACTAGTAACGAATAATACATTTTTAGAGTAACGAGCTCAACACTGGTCCGGACAAATGATGATAGCTGAAAGATAAGATGAAATATTATATATATATATATATATATATGCCCTGCTAGTGCTAACCTATATATATATTCTGTCTCTGTGCCTCTCTCTCTCTCTCTCTCTCTGTCTCTTCAGAGGTGGCAGTGTCCTCATTACTGTGTCTGTCGTCAGTCAGAGAGCTTCCGGTGCAGGTGTGTGAGTTGTATCAGAAAGGGTTCGTACTGGCAGCTGTCCATCCCTTTGTTCACTCCTGCGGCCCTGCTAGTGCTAACCTCCAGAAGCAGTTACACCGGGCTGTGCTCATCAGAGAAACACACAGGTATACACTAGCAATAAAATACTACACACTCATTATTGCACACAAACAGTGCTCTGTGCACATCAGTAAACATTTTTGTGCGTTATACATTACTGTTGAATTATTCAATCAGTGAGTGGTGTCCAGTGACCATGTCAGAAATGAAAAGGATTACTTGCATTCATCTGATCTAAAGTGACACATTTGGAATTTCTATTTCAAATTCTGTTCAAATTTATAATAATCAAAGAATTCTGAAAAAAAAAAAAATCACAGTTTTCACAACAATATTTAGCAGCACAACTGTTTTCAACATTGATAATAATAAGAAGGGTTTCTTGACCAAATCAAGACTCCTCTGTAGGATCATGTGACACTTAAGACTGGAGTAATGACTGCTGAAAATGTAGCTTTTCCATCACATGGAACATAAATGACATTTTAAACTGTATTAAAACAGAAAAAAAGATAAAACATCATTATATTTTACTATATACTGCACAGGAGCACCACATATTATCCAAGTCACATGACAGGAAGAGAAAGGCTGTTTCCAAGAAAGTGTTTTTTATTTTACTTTGATTAAATATTATTAAGAACGTTTTCAGGAATAAGATTTGAATATGAATCATTTACAATAAGAAGTTACATTTTGGATGTTGAAACATGGCTTTGTTTTGTTTTTTGCTACAGTGGTTCTGACAGTGGCCTGCTGAACTGGGTTGAGCCTCATCTCATGACAGACGTGTGTTACCTCGGTCACCGGGACCCTGACCCAGAAATCATACAGGGCTATGTGAAAAAGGTTAGACCTTCTTTAAAAGTGCATTTGTTTGCATTCAAACAGAGAGCAGCAGGTCAATGTGTTTGTCATTTAGGTTCTAAACTTTAGCGGCACACTTAATGTCATCACTCCATTAAAGATGTCACTGAAAACCCACTTACTTCAAACTCTCTCTATCGTGGTCTTACAATACGGCTGTAAAAACAGAAAACATAAGCCGACAGGCTGCTCCATAGACACTGACACCCCGCATTCATCTGCCATTCCATTAGTCGTCACCCCCTCGCCTTTTCAGTAATTGCATTTATCTGGAGATAAGCACTGTTTGACTGAGTGTGTGTGTGTGGAAGTGTTGGAGCCGTGTGACATTTACTGATGATTTAGACGTATGCGTGTGTGTGGCGTGACAGTATGATGATTGGAAAATATGGTTTTCATTAGCATTTCCTGTCACAGCTCCAGAGAGCTTATTTTAAAAGCATCTTCAGATGCACCACCTTTCTCCTCTGAAAAACACTGTAGAATTATTCATATTACATTGGAATCCACTTACTTTCATTGTCAGCTTTGATTGGAACAGGCGGTATCAAGATTGATGAACATTTCACTTCTTCTGTTGGTTGTTCTTGGGGATGCAGGTGCAGGATCTGGCTGATCAGGGTGATCTGTTTGTGGGCTTTTTGCCACAGCCCGGTGGAGGTCCGTATTTCCTCGGTCACTGTGAACCAGAAGATCTTTCCTCCTTGCACTCCAGTCCCTGTTCTGTTCATCACAGCAGCCGACCCCCAACCCTCAGTCCTGCGAGCGAGCAGAGCCAACAGGATAGAGACAACAGGGATCAACCAAACCAGAATCATACAAACTTTAATTCAGACAATGAAGACTTTATGAACCACGGCTTGCAAATAGAAGGCATTGAGAGCAGCCAAAGCTGGAATAATCAGAATCCTTTCGCCGAGAACCATCAGTGTCCTGATTATCAGTACTTAAATGTGGAAGGTGAATGTACGCAAGCTGGGGGTTTGAAGGACGATGAGTTTATATTAAGCTCTTGTGCACCAGAGCCACATCAGACCCAGA
Organism: Carassius auratus; assembly: GCF_003368295.1. Lineage (NCBI taxonomy): Eukaryota > Metazoa > Chordata > Actinopteri > Cypriniformes > Cyprinidae > Carassius > Carassius auratus. The sequence continues at coordinate 27,713,556 of NC_039261.1, read as the reverse complement.
GCACAAGAATGCAGCCGGACTTGCCCAGCTGTGATTTGGCAGAAAACAACAAAAGAGAGCACGGAGAGCAGGTCAAAAGCCAAGACAAACACAGCAAGCGTAGCGGAACCACACCAATGCTGAATCGTAAGTGTGCAGTCTGTTGATATACAGAGAAAGGGTTTGTGGCGGGGGGGGGAGACTATATATTAGATTATATCTAGATCATAAATAATGTATCAAATGAGACAAGCATTTTTTAATTCCTAGGTGTGTGAATATTTGCTCTGAAAATAATCTGATTTGATTACAATTTTTACTAGTGATCGGGGTGCTGCACAAGATCCCGGGCCCTATGCATAGGCAGTCCTAATGCAAATAGTGTGCACATTTTCTGTATGCATCAAATACCCGGATGACCTACTATATTCAACAGAATCTGCTAAATATAACTCAGGTACACTGAAATCAGTGCAGAATCTGTGTCCGGAATGGCATACTACCATACGACTCCTACTATATTGCAGTATGCTGCGTGTACACTGTGAATAGTAAGATAATGTTCTGTATGCATGGAATTCCCGGATTACCTGCTACATTTTCTGAAATTTGATGTCTGAAGACACTGCATGGGATACTGTTTCCTAGAACGCAATGCGCTCCATGTTAGGTTTCATCTTCAAACGTGTGAGTGAACTTGAGTCGAGGAATGATAAATACAGTATAAAACACTTTTATACATGCATGTTACTATAAACTACAAACTATCACTGTGTATCTAAAAACAGGAGGTTTTTGTTGAAGTTGCATTCATTTAATAATATTTTTAAGCATGATAATTTAAACACACATGTTATTTCATACTGTTTTATAATGTACTACAGTACTGGAATATAAATATCTACCACCTAACTACTATTAACACAATCATTATTAGTTCTGCTCAGTATGTTATGTCCATTTATTATGAAATTAGTTCAATTGGGCAATATAGCATTGTTTACTAGTATGAATCCTTAATTAACAAGCCTTTGTACAAAGAATGGTTAGTTTTTGTGATGTACCAACCTCAGCAGCTGTGCTGAATTAATGTTTTGTCATGTGACAACACTTTAGTACACTACTCTGAGACATTTGTTGCTTATTGTATACTGTTTCACACACTATACTTTAAAAAAATAGTAGGCATTATATACTGTGTACTGGGCAGTAAGCAGTAAGCAAGTATGGCACTTTGAACACAGCCTGCGTCTTTGAGTGAGTCATTGAATCGTTTACTCAAACGATTCCCTCAAAGGCGCTGATTTAGTCAGGAACGTGACTGGTGTCTGTTGCTCGGAGACGTGCCGTTCGTTTGGAATTATTTTCCTTTGTGGAACAAAAATAGACCAGGTAACTGGCAATGTTGTGTCCAAAATTAAATTTACTCAAAATTAAGTTCTTGTTCAGATGTTGTATATATGACTCTCAATCGTAATCCTATGCTATGAATATCCCTAGCAATGTAAAATTGCTCTGCTCTGAGTTGGCTTATAATTAGCCTATCTGACCTATTTGTCTGTGTCTGTGTAGGTGTGCAGGTATTTGCGCTGTACAACCATACGATTGCTCTGTCTGGATCGCCAAAGATCTTTTCTCTGAGGGTTCCACTGCAGGTGCACAGGGAGGCGGGGCTTGTTAGCTCTGTTGACTCCCATTGGCTGGACCACATGACGCAGCACTTCAGAAGTGGGGCGCAACTCATTGACGGCTACTTTAACCTAGAAGATGATGCAGGTACTGGAGCTGCTGTGACATTTTACAAATGACTTGAGAGGTATCAGTAAGTTTTTCTGATTGCAAAAACATAACCTACATTATACTAATCCATTACGTTTATTCTTAAGTGAGTTTTATTAAAATAAGGATACAGTTATATATAAAAACAAATATGATAAAAAAATGCATCAAATGATTTAACAAAAATAGAAAAATACAGTTTTCAAATATTTTTATTAACCTGCTGAGGAGATAGCTCTAAAACAAATTATCAACCGTTCTTATCAATATTTTCCAATCCTTTTTGTGCTCTATCTTCAGCATCTTCTTCCATTGTGGAAAGTGTTTTTATCTTCCAAAGTGCTTCAGGTGATGCCGGGCCAACCACAGTGTATGACGCCATTGTAGTTGAGCAATGGACTGTTATTGATGTAAGTCTGCAGTGTTGCATCCTAAATTCAAATCATTGCATTATTATCTGTGGAACTTCTACACCTTTCTTCTAACAAACTGCCTTTAAATGAATGAAGACGTATGTACACGTTCACGCACTAAGTCTCAACAGGACATAAATTAAATGCTGTGAAATACAGATTAAATAACACTTCTGTTTTGTAGGGTGTTGCGGTGAAAACAGACTACATCCCTCTGCTCCAGTCTCTAGCTCCATACGGCTGGAGGCTAATGTGTGTTCTGCCCACTCCCATCGTCAAAATGAAAAGGTTCCAAATCCATTCTAAACCCTTAAAGGAACAGTTTGCAAAATATAAATATGTTTAAAAATGTACTCTCCATCCAAGATGCAGATGAACTTGTTTAGATCGAAACAGATTTGGTGAATTTTGCTCCAAATTTTTTTTCTCACCAGTGGATCCTCTGTGGTGAACGGGTGCCGTCAGAATGAGAGTCCAAATATCTGATTAAAGCATCAAAATAATCCACAAATAATCCATCAATTTCACTGGAGACATAAAGGCACTCACTTATTTTAGACAGAAGCAACAGATTCAAGTTACAAATGTCTCAATGGATTTGTTTCTTACAAATACACAGCTTTTCACTTTATAAGATGTTAACTGATGAACTGATGGGGAGAAATATGCCTTTAAACAAGAGTATTACATTCACTGTTGCACTTCAGGGGCTAATAATAGGATAAATATTACCTGCAAAAAACACTTCTGTCATATCAAAAGAAAGAAAGAATCGTTCTTACACATCTTATACTTCTGATTTATTTTTGTCATAGTGATGGAAGTTTGGCCACAAAACAGATCCTCTTCCTCCAGAGACCCACGCTGCCTCGCAAGAGGAGAGACTTGACGGTGTGTATACATGGCACAAAGTTTATTTCTGCTAAAATTAGATTAGAGCCGTTTTAGAGGACTGTGAAATTGTAATAGCGTTGTCAGTTCACTTTAAAATCCTCAAAAGTAGCTCGGTGTCTGACAGTTTGCGTGTATGTTTTCCAGAAACTGCACCTCAGAGGTCAAAACAAAAGGAACTCGAGTAATAAAAGGACACCAGAGAGGGAGATATCACCGCTGGCAACAATTGAGAGAGAAATGGAACGAATGGAGAGAGAAAACAGAAGTCTGATGAGACAACGTGAGATTATCCAGAAGGAAAATGGGCAGAGTTTGCCAGAAAGCCCAGAGAGGAGAGATCAGGTGGAAAGGACGGTGGAATTCCACAGGCAGAGGATGGACATCCCAAACATCAGCCCGGCAAAAAAGGATGCAATTACAAACGGCAATCAGGAATTAAAGCGCACAATTACGTGTGGTAAACACGAGGACGTGCGAGCAGTCGTAACAGAGAGGGCTTTATTCTCTGGAGTGTGCTGACAGTATTCATTTATGGATATTTAAACATTACAATATGTTCATGTTTATTCAGACAGAACACACTCTCATCAGGCCCGTGTCTGGGCATATACATCTTCTGACAGAGCAATTGTCCTGTAAGATTGCATAGGAGTGTTTGAATCTTGCCGCTCTTAATTATTTGGGTTTTTAAGGTGCATTGCTGTAACAAATGGCAAGAGATTCTAACAAATAAGTGAAAACATCTGTTCGGGGCTCTAAATATGCTAAACGCTGACCAATTTGTTGAGACTTGTACCTATATGAATCTGTGATGTTAGTTCATTTTATTACATACAGTATTAGCTTATGCAATATATCGTGCACTAGCTCAAATGCGTAAAATCCACAAGATGCTCATTTATTTCATCAATAGGTATTACATCAGTTATTTCATTTATTTATATCAGTGTGGATGGCAGTAACTAATGTCTAAATTTGTAAAGTGACAGTTATAGTGAAAGTCTGTGAGACAGTTAATGGTGTAAATAAAAGCTCTCAGTAATGGGCTTCATTTACAGCAACAGCTTGCAGTTTTCTTCTTATTTCATTTTTCAAAATGACTTTACGAAACATCTCGGCACTATAAGAGGTAAAGATCTTCTTCATCAATCCAGTTTTGAAGAACCATCCTTCCCATGATGTGGGAGACTATTATGTTTGATGAACTTAATTTTGATTGAAAAAGTTCACAATGACTGTTTGTAATCCTGCCTTACAGTCAAAACACTTGGCTGGACCAGGCTAAAAATAGTTTTTGCGTGATTTTATGTTAAAATGCACAATATATGACATTGTATTTCCAGAATTGTACAATGTTATTGAAAGAGTTTCAGCAAATAGTCTTTCTTTTGTAAGTATATATCTAGTATCTAGTATAGTATCTTAGTGAGTCAATAACATGCAAGTGCATTGAACCCTCAGGTAACCAGAAAATGGTTAAATATAGTATTTTTCTCACACATACACACCTATTGTTTTGCTTCAGAAGACATTGATTCATCCACTGGGGTCATATGAGTACCATCATGATCCCTTGGTGTGGTTTTTGAAACATCAACTTGATGCAAACCACTTGCAACATATGGACTCGGAGAAGGATTATTTTTCAAAAAATGTTGGGTGGAACATCCCTTTAAAAGGGACAATGTTTAGCACCTTTCTGCAAACTTAGCACTATATTGATGAGCAAAGATGGGTGTAAAAATGTATATTTTTAGGTGAACTATCTCTTTTGATTTCTATGCCCCTAACGCCTTTAAAGTTTTAATGAATAAATATGTGTTCTAAAATGCAAACAACATGCATAATTATACACAGATCTCTAAAAACCCAGTGCAATCTGAGTGTGCAATCTTTCATCATGCCCTTGAAGCAGGATGCCTATGCCGTTAACCAGCAAATGAACTATAATGTAGAACATTACAGCTCTGGTTGCGGTCAATTGGTTGAATATCTTTAAAATGAGGTATAATAAAAATAGGGCATAGAGTCTGGATAATTGGCTGTTTAAATGTGGAGAATGCAGACACAGTGTCTGTTGTGCGTTTCAACTGATCTCAGAGGCATTACTGGTCCATTGCCATTACAGTCCGTTTCTATGATGATGCAGATGCATCCATCGCTGTGAATATCTGAGCTACCACCATTTCTCAAAAAGGATTTTGTCCTCCAACAGGCCGACTTTCTTCAGGTCTGAACTCACTTTCTCTATCATAGGAGGAGGGCCACAGAGATAACACAGTGTGTGTTCAGGATCTACATAGCGCTGAAGCTCCTCTTCTGATATCCTTCCATCTGTAGAGACACAAGAATATCTCATGTGACAAATCAGGTCTGAAAAGAATTCAATTCATTAAAAGGTCGTAGGTTATGGATAGTCAAATAAATATAGATGTGAACTCACTTATGATGTAAGGCTGAAGTTCCTGCTCTATGTCAGAGCTCTGCTGGGTAACATGGAAGTCACAGGAGAATTTATCAGGTCGCTCGTGACAAATGTCAATAATGGTGTTCTAAAGACAGAAGATATTTTAAAAAGTCAGATGGCAGCTTCAATCTCACTTCAGGGACAAACCAAGGGTACATACCTTGAAGAGCAGCTCTTTGGTGTTCTTGGCGCTGTAACACAGGTGTGTGCGCCCCGGAGTGTACCTCTGACCATGAGTCTGTCTGAGCAGATCAGCTGCGTGCAGCAGGATGGAGTACAGAGGGTTGATGCCAACACCACCAGCTATCAGCAACAGGTCCACCACGGGGTCAGAAGGTTGAGGGTCAAAGAAGAAGTTACCTCCCACCCTCACAGCTACCTGAGAGTCCACAGAGCACTGAAATAGAGCAATTTACAAGAATGTAGTGGCATACAACAGCTCACATATGTAGATCCCTACAGTCAGCTATACGCAGAAACTTTCAAAATAAAGGTTAATTAATAAAACAAGTTTTCTTCTGCATAGTAGAATAATTGTACTGTCCATAATTAACATGCATAAGCAATGTCTCTTGAAGTAACAAAATAGAACAAAGATTTGTATACAGTTTACTTTTTTAATGATACATATTTATGAGTGGGACGGAATATTCAAAATATGAAAATATACTGATTTGCTTAAACATTCCAATAAAAGCACGGAATGGAACATTAAAAATAAAAACAGAATGAAAAACTGAACTTAACTACACATTACCACTTAACAGTTTGGATTCTATAAGGTTTTTTGGAGGGAAATAAATAAATACATTTAGTCAGCAAAGACACATTAAAATGATTACAAAAGATTTCTAGATCAAATAAGTGCTGTTCTTCTGAACTTTCTATTCATCAAGGAATCCTAAGAAAATATTATCATGGTATTCACACTGTTATTAAGGAGTGCATCAGCGAAGCAACATTTATAATAATAAGAAATGTTTCTTGAGCAGCAAATCATCATATTAGACTGATTTCTGAAGGATCTTGTGACACTGTTGCTTTGCCGTTACAGGAATAAAATAAATTTCAAATAGAAAACAGACACTTAATATTGTAACAACATTTCACAATATTACAGTTTTGACTTTGTTTTGATCGAGTAAATAGAACCTTGATAAGCATTAGAGACTTCTTTCAAAAAAATTCAAAATCCTTTCCAGTCCCAAACCTTTGAATAGTAGTGTATATATACTTCTTAATTCATTCACTCACTTTGGTGTGAATCCAGTGTGCTGGAGGATGGCGTGTGTGTTTGACGGCCAGTTCAATCACTCCCTCTCTCTGCAGCAGACCAGGACTGGAGCAAATAGAGAAGCCACCCACTGTGTCCACACCTGGGATGAAGAAATCCACCCTGTGAAAAAGAGTGCAATTCAAATATTATATAATGTAATATATGAAACATTGCTATGAACTTCAATGCTAACCTTATGCATTGACTCCACATGTTAATGACTAAAATATAACACACTCAAAACTAACAACACAAATACATAAAGCACTTTAAGAAAGTTGTCAGAAGCGGATTCTACCCACACTACTAAAGCCATGTGTCCAGTATTACTTATGTCAATAATACCTAATTAAAATAAAGTAAAGCAACACATCAGCTTTGAGAGTCACCATATGTGTAAACAGAGCATGAATAAGTGATAAGCACATATGTTGGGGCACACACACATTCCCACTCGCTCTGCTCTCCCTGACTCATGTTCCTCGTGTTCTTTAGCAGGAACACAACATCATATGGTCTGGAGGAGTTTCTGTGCATACATCTGCATAAATCATCGCCTGACTTTTTCACCTCACTAAGACTCTCTCAAAACTCACACACATTCACAACAAATGCAACAAGGCGCAATGGGAACGGGAGCAGAAGTGAGACAGAAAGTGTGAGGAGAGGTAGATGTAAGAATACATTTTCATTATTTTGCATGGTTTCCTGTCAACAGATCTCACGCTGAAGTGAGAATTTTGTCTGCGAGGAAAGCGCCATCTCGTGTCCATTTTGCAAATTGCATATCTTCTCAACTATTGGTCATTATCAGAAATGCAAACAGCTAAGGGAGGAAAAGGTGAGAACCGGAGTCATGCTTCACAAAGATATATATATTAAAGTTATTATACAAGTTATTTGCTTTATATGCTCAAATATAGTTACTTTTTTACAATTGTATTTTTACAAATATTTGTATTGCCTTATTTGTCCAAAACTGTCATTTATCACACATAAAAAATAACATCTTGATGCAACATTTTACAAAAATCTAAATCCCATGTTATAAAAGATGAAGAGCCATAGAAGCTATTTAAGACAATATTGGCTGATTAGACCTAAAATGCTATACACTAGATCCTATTACACTAGATATCTGTATAATCCAGGATAACCATATATTAGTATTGTCATCGATATTAGATCTTTTCAATAGATATTTCACAAGGTTCTTACCACTGGCCAGCACGGAAGCTGAAGTCAGGATGTGGTACCTCTAGTCTCAGTCTCTTTACTGTATCAGATTCATTCATAATGTCACTGACACGTGCAGGGAAAAGCTCCTGGATACATACGAAACAAGTCACACAAATCTTACAATAACATTTCAGCCTCTCAGCATTTTAAATGCAATGCATTATGCCATGTGATCATAACAAATGGGAGCCATTATACACTTTTACCACTGTACACATATTTACCAACTGAAGTGCACAAAAACTAAAGCATGACAAGAAAATTGGCACAGGATGTTATTTCAGAATGAAATAGCACTATAAAGAATGAATAGATAGATAGATAGATAGATAGATAGATAGATAGATAGATAGATAGATAGATAGATAGATAGATAGATAGATAGATAGAAATCTAATGACACACTGGCTGCCCTGCAACACTGAAGAAATGTCTGAACTTTCACCTACCTGACTATAACATTTGTTAACAATTTATGAGGAGTGACAGTGGAATGTATCTATGGTCCACAGGTCAAGGGTTACATAGAGGAATCGAAGAAGACTCACCATTTGTCTATGAACGCTAGAAGTTCTCTGTAGATGGTCAGTCTGTCTCCTTGATGACATGTTTCTGAAACCAGTTTAAAGAAGTTTAAGGTAAGCGAAAATGACTGGCTGTGTCTCAAACCCATCGAGATCCCTACACGATCAACAACATAGTTTTGCTTAGTAGACAGCTCACTGGGTTCTCATATACAACCACTACATCCAAAGCCTGTAGAAAGAGCTGCAGGTTCTGGATACTGACCGTGTGACTGTGTGTTTACATGATGAGCAAAAAACTGGTCTGAACAGTCCTGATCCAGCGGAGAAACATCTGGACACCGTCCTCTTCACTAAACACGGGACACTCATGATCCGAAATGATCCCTGTCAAACACCTGATAGTAATATCAGACAGAAAGCAGATTAGTTACTGAAATTACATAATAATAGCCAACAACACTGAAATCTGATGTGAAGTGACATTAACACACGTAATTTCAGTAAACAATTTAAACCTGTTATTAACTAAATAATCCGTTTTGTGTTCACTATGCCTTTAAAATTAATTTTAAACCATACTAAACAAATCAAGCAGAGAGAGTATAACGAGCTAATCTGCTCACGATACAAAATGTTTGCGTAAAAATCATTCACCTCTGTCACTCCGGTAAGGTTTCTTCTTCGTCTGTTTTTGGTGGGTGAACAAAATCTGTAGCGCCGCCCAGCGGTCTTCCCTCAGTTTGCAACAAATTAGGCTACTACTCTTGAGTAAACAGCATAAAAGTAGCCTACTTTTAACTGAAATAATGCAATTTGCTTGTGAACAGCATACAAAAATATTTTGGACTGAAATAAGACAATTTGCTAACAAGTCATTATCGTAATTGTTATTCGTGCTTTTGTAAAAATAAAAATAAAATGCATTTAGCACATAAAAATTACACATAGACTATGGTTATTTTGCTCAAAATGAGTGTTTCTGGACTTCACCTGAACCATGTGAAGAATGAGGAGCCTCTGGTGGCTAAATGAAACATCTGTTGTTGAACAGAGGACACAATTAAAAATAGAATGAACAGAAGTTTACACACAGACTATATTCTTTATTAAAGTGTTTTGTGTTTTTCTTCTGTCTTTTCAGTGTCGATTCTGAACAGGAGTGTTGTGCTGTCGGAAAGTCACGCCAGATTACATTAAAAACTGGAGGAACTTTCAAACGGAGCTCGTGAGAGACGCATCAGAGCATGTGATGACATGCCAGTTTCCGTTCTGGGTCAACAGGAGCTGATAGAGAGATTTAATTCATTTATGATTAGACTAATCAATATTGCAGTTATCTATCCTAATAATTTATTTATCTAAGGTTCACATTTCTGTATTTTAGCTAACTCTTTCAATCGACTTTTTTTTAAATCAATGAGAGTTTGCGCTTTACAAATGTTCCCAAATCGTTCGTCCTTTTGACCTTCAGGCAGCTCTTTCTCGATGACTGGTCAGTCACCTGAACGGCTTCACATCTCATTATGTTTATATCATAGTTTTTAACGGTTTGGAATGAGACGGCACGTTTTTTATGACAACTTTGCAGTTTTAATTTTGAGACAGTACAAACAATTGAACGTATAACTGAGAGTGCTTTCACGCAAATGTTAATTAATTTCTTTAATATGACATGCGATTATAAATATGCATGTCACGAAGTTCAACTAACATTATGTGCATCATAAAAATAAAACAATATAATATGTATGTTTACATATATATTTACATATGACACAAAAAGTTAAAGATTCTGATTAATTATTATTAATAGTTGATATTTAATGTGTATATACATGCACTAAACAAAATTATTCATTGAATTTACTACATTTTGCAAGTGTTTGCAATCAATTTATTTTTGCTACATTTAAATACATTTTGCTGTAAGTTAGTCAACTAAATTTATTTAAATGTAGTTAAAATAAATCGATTGCAACCACTTATCCTTAAAAAAAATTATTTTTTTTCTGAGTGTGCATCGATCGTTTTAGTTTATGCTGTAGCCATAATAATTTTCTCTTTTTGATCGTGCTCCTTGTGTTAATAAGGTATTAAAATTAAAATTCAAAACAGATAATATCTTGAATAGACCTCTTTTTGTGGGGTATAATAAATGTTTCGAAGCAGTTAAGTCGGTTTATCTGTTTCTTACGGGTTTTTTTTTTCTCAAACTAATTTCTCCACAAATCAAAGTCGTGTTTGTAATATATATAAACATATGAGCATGAAAATGTATTGAAACGTTAATTTTTTTACAATAATGATTAAGTTGTACACTTTGAGGACAATGGTATAAATGTTTCTAAAAAAATACATGAAATTAACAATACATACTATACTTTTAAGATTCATCACGGACATTCTTGACCCTGATATCCAAAAACAGAACTTTTCTCAAAAAGAATTCTGAGATAGATAGATCAAGGATCTTATTTAAGACAGTACATAAAAACCCCTAAATAAGATGCTTTTGAAAACGCCTGTTTCGAAATACAAGGGAAAAGTCACAGCATTAGATTCCGAGCCCTGCTTCCAGCTCGCGCTTCTAGATGCTAATTAAGAATCAGATGAGTCTCGTTACAGAAACGTCACATGTTTTGCTGTATTAAATTAGAGCTCGTGCGGATGACTGGGAGACAGAGCAAAAGAGAGTTGATGGGCTTGAGATTTAGCAGCTGGAGTGACATAGGGGGACAAACAAAAAAAAGCCCTTGGAAGAAATTATACTTTTAGCCTTTTCTCATCCAACAAATCGACACGATGCAATTGGAAATGTTGCTTGTGCTGGCCTGGGTATTGATCGTTCCTGCAACGAACAGCAAAAAAAGTAAGTAGGAACTGAATGTTTTTATAATTGCTAAATATTTAGTCAGCAATTATTATTTTTTAATAACATTTTGACGCTTTTGCACAAACAACTGTTATATCAAGATAATAACGTATATATAGGACATATATATATATATATATATATATATATATATATATATATATATATATATATATATATATATATATATATATATACCCATTTATAAACTATTTGATAGAGTAAGCTAAGCCTTTAAAATTGTTACCAACTTTCAAATTCATACAACGTTGAGATAGACGAGGTATAATGGGCTAATAAAACAAATACACATAGGCTGACTAAATGTTTTTACATCGTGCTGGATTAAGGATGTTTTCTTCCGCGTGCTCCAGTCTCATGAAACTAATTAGGCAATCAGTGTTACTTGAAAGCAGCCAAGAGAGTCTTGTGAAAATACGTCCGTTCATCACCAAATTGTAAGAATATGTTATCATATGTTATAGGGGTATCAATAAGCATATAATTAATTATTTATTTAATATTTATTTAAGCACGTTCCATGCGTTCTTGTAGGGAACACTGGTGGTAGTTGTCACAATTTTTTTTTAGGTTTATGCCTGTTTCTTATCCCAGCAGAAAGTAACAAGCACAGCTTTATCCGTTATATTTTATGAAATTTAAAATGACTTATCCATGTGCATTTATCTGTCAGTTTCAGACGACTTTCAGTTTTTTTTAATCCCTGTCATTCATGCAGCTTATGGTGACATGTTTCCTCACAAACATAAACTCCCTATTCCATTCCCAATCCCTGGATGGGACCCGGACACGAACCCTTGGGACGAATCCCTGTATCCCCCCTTCAAACAGCAGCTGAATCGCAGACATGGTAAGAGATAACTTAGGCTACACACAATTTCAAAATAATGATTAGGAAATTATTTTTTATAAAAGTGTAAAGCATGCGAAGTCTGGTTCACAAAAGGTATTGATATAATGTATCCAAATGTAGCCTACCAATTGTTTTAACGTGATTATTTACACAACAGCGAGATAATTTTTCAAAAAACAATTTCCATAGTTCCCACACTTGACTACTTGTTTCTTAACGTGTTTGCTATATTTGGCTCAAGTGTGCAAGTCAGCATGAAGACCACAATTGTGTGTAGAACTTAACATTACCCAATGGGACACACTTAGTGTTGTAAAAATGCAAGTGTTCACATAGCTTTATTTTAATTTTCAATATTTGTTTTACTACCAAATTATATGCAATATCTAATTATTATGAATATTTAAGTTCCACAGCCTCTCACAAGATCTCAGCAAAAAGCCTCAGTTTATTTCCAGAACATTATTCATGCAAGCTTGAACAAGCCCTTACTTATTTATGATTCTGTCTTCCCGCCAAAATGACGTCACCTCCGTCCTCCTACGATGACCTCATTGGTTAAAGTGATATTACAAAAGTTCAACGAGATGGAAATTCATACTAAGGCCACAGAAGGGGAAAATACCACCAATTTAAACAATATTTTAAACACAACATGTTTCATTTAAAACATTTTTATTTGAGGAAGTCTTGAGGAAAAGGATTGCATTTATTATTTATTTGATAATATTAAATTTGTGTAAGCACTCTTTTCATCTATTTGAGTTTGTGCAAATATTTCAGTGCTTCAAAAATTTTTGGGGGAAAATGAAATTAACGTTTTGAAACCTTATCTTTCTTCTAACATTGTTAACTGTTTTGTGTTAGCAATAGAGATTGATATGATTTTCTCCATCATATGTATAGGCTACACACTAATCATTAGTGCTCTCTCATGAACATCACAGATAAACCACCGAGGGTGCGCCTCACAAGCGACAGCCCAGCGATGAAAGGCTCATGCATCTCGTTCACTGCAGCTCTGGAGTTTCCACCATGCCAGAAGGAGGACAGCAGCGGCAACCTGGTGTATGATGAGCACTGTGACGACGGTATGATGGAGGCCTCAGGTGCTTCATACTCCTGGAATCTCTAAACAATGTACAAATGCAAGGGAAAAATGACCTGTATTTTAAAAGTTGCATTTATATTCCCAAATAACACCTTCACTTATTTTTTTAGCCAATGGACAGGTGCGTTCAGGATACGTGTTTAACTGGACATCCTGGTTGGATGACTATGGCTTTGGAAAGTGTACAGATCTGAAGAGGTGCAATGTTTTCCCTGATGGAAAGCCTTTTCCTCAGAGCAATGACTGGAGACGTAGAGGTTATGTGTATGTGTGGCACACCATGGGTGAGTGTCAGTCATTCACTGACCTGAATCATATCAGTGGTTTAATAATTCACTCTAGATACAATGTAAGCTCTCTAATGGACCATCATCGTGTGGTTTCCCTCACAGGCCAGTATTTTGAGACGTGTGATGGCTCCTCCTCCCATCTGACCCTGAACACCACTAACATGACGTTTGGATCTGGTATGATGGAGGTGATGGTGTACCGTAAATGTGAGCGCAGGAAGTACAGCCCACTCTCTGTGGACAGCACCGTATTCTTCATAACAGGTCTGCTAGTTACTTTAGTCTTGTTTTAATCATATTTATTGTACAGGATCAAAACTATACTATGATCATTTATATAGACCTACACATCATTTTTATATGAAAATTTAAAAAGTAATTTGTGAATAGATTTTATGTATTGCATATTATATCTGTTTTAGAGAATCAATATATAATTGTATTATACAATTCAATTTTCAGCAGCAATTACTCCAGTCTTCAGTGTCCTTCTGAAAATAATATTTTAATTCAGGATGGATGAAATAAATTGATTAAAAGTGACAGTAAAGACATTTATAATGCTACAAAATAAATGTAGTGTATTTCAAATAAATTGTTAACTGAACTTTATATTCATCAAATAATCTAGAAAATAAAGTATCACAGTTTCCACAAAGAGTATAAGGCAGAAAAAAAAAATGTTTACATTATTAAAAATGTAAACATTAAAAACTATGACCCAAATATTACATTTTTAAATATATTCTAGTGCAGAATTTATTTTAAATTGTAATAATTTCACAACATTACAGTTATTACTATATTACTTTTGATTAAATAAATTGTTAACTAAATGGTGAACATTAGAGACCCCCCACCCCCCCAGAAAAAAAAAATCATTCATATTTTTCCAACTTTTGACTGGTGAAAGAGTGTGTGTGTGTCTATATATATATATATATATATATATATATATATATATATATATATATATATATATATATATATATATATATATATATATATTATCACTGTCAAAAGATTAATCGCAATTAATCACATCCAAAATAAAATGTTTACATAATTTTACACATCTATCTATACATGAAAATCCTTTTATTGATCAATTTTTTAAATGTTTTTCTTCATCCAGATAAGATTCCACTCTCCGTGAACATTTCCCAGAAGCATCCAGCCAGCATAACTGACAAAAACGTCTTTGTCAGAGGGTCAGATGTGATTTTCAATGTCCAGATCCATGACCCAAGCAACTATCTGAAGACCGCTGATGCGGTAGACTTCATTTGGGACTTTCGGGATGGCAACCAGTTGGTCACCCACAGCAATGTGGCAACTCATGCGTACAACACTCTTGGAAATGTAACAGTCAAGCTCCTCGTGGAGGCATCGTTCCGTGTGCCCTGCCCGCCACCGACTCCAACACCAATGCACTTTACACAAGCTCATAGCACGGGTAATCTCATTAACACAGGCACATTACTCACCCAGAAACAGATATCCTATTATACAAGCCAGACATATCATATACATTATTATCCATCAGGACAAAATGTGTCCATTTATCTCGTGGAGTAAAGCAAACTTATTAAAACTGCTGTCATGTTAAAAGCCAGCCAACAGTCTTTCTGTAAAATAATTCAATCACTTTCATGTGTTGCAGCAATGCCTACATTACCGCCTGGCACTCACGCATTCACTAGCAAAATGGAGACCACCAAGGGTGAGACGAGTAGTGTTTACAGCAAGAAAAAACAGAATTATATCTAACAGAACACTAAATGCAATTTATATTTCCAACACTGTTTTAATCTCTGCTCCAGTTCCCATCATCACCAATCCTTCACCAACTACCACTCCTCGAGTCTCTACAACTGCTGTACCAACAACCGAACCATTCCAAACCGATTCAGAGGTGACGTCTATTACAGCCACCGCTGGGCCTGAGACCAGTCCCACGTATAAGCAGCCCACCCCACCCCCCATGATCAAACACACACACTTCAAGGAATATGACTGTTTCCACCATGTGAATGGCTCCTTTGAAGGCGAGATCATAATCATAGGTAAGAAGACTGTCGGACCAGGTTTTTCAAAGATTTTGGTATTTATCAGGGTCATTGTTAACCTATGGAAGTTTTAATTCTGGGTTTATAACTCATAATTTGGACTTTGAACTTGTAAGATGAAAACTTTAGATTGCAAGAAAAAAAAGCCAGAATTCGGCATTTATGAAAACAAACAAAAAAAGTCACGTTCAAAACTTGTGAGATGAAGTTTTTATTGCATATAAAATTAAAACCTTAAATTAATACTTAAAATGAACTGAAATGAAACTAAATACAAAATATATATTTTTTTGTTTAAAGTACTAAAACAAATAAAACAAACCATGTAAGCATCTTCTAACAAAAACAAAGAACGAATAAAATAAAAAATAAGAAATGACAAAACAACAATTACTCAAATTTGAACTAAAATTAAAATATAAAAATAAATATACTTTAAATATAATTAAATAATCAAAAACTGTAACAGTTAAAGATAAATTATACTAAAATAACACTGTGTACTTTGTATTGTACTCCAGTACACAAAAGCTTTTAATTAATACATTTCTAAAAAAGTAGTTAAATTATAATGAGGATAAAATAATACATTCTAAAATAGAATTTTAAATATCTATTTTTATGTCCGTTTCTACAGAACCTCCTCTAGCTCTGCAGAACCTGCCAGCCAACCAGATTTTAAAGGTGTCAGCTGACAAAGTGACCAACACATCTGTAAACTTCATGGTGACTTGCTCCGGCAGGTAGGATTCACACAAACACAATAAGAAGTACAAAGACAGAAGATCATGTGCTTCACCATGACAGGCCAGAAAGTGAAGAGCATTTATAAGATGAAGATGATTCTGATGTGCAGTGAGCATTTGAAGCCTTTACACAACATGTCATTATCATATTAGTCAAAAGCATTCAGTCACATTTACAACAGAAGACCGCTGGATCACATAGATACAATACATTTAACTGAGCATCATGTCTCCTTTTCTCAGTGTTCCCTCAGTGGCCTGCACCATAGTGACCAACTCCGCTTGTCGGGAGGTCAAGAATATCGTGTGTGAGGATGTGGCTCCTTATGGCGAAGGATGCAAGATCAGCTTGACACGCATTTTCCAAACGCCGGGCAATTACTGTGTCAACATCACGCTGGGTCTGCCAGGAGGCTTGGCTCTTGCCACCACCACCTCAGTTACAATTGGCAACAGCCCTAATATAAGTCAGTTTTGAGAATTGTTGTCAATTTTGTCTGTATATTTATTTATGTTTCATTAAATAATTTTAATATATATTGTTCTAAAGCACCTTTACACAGCAGTTATTTTACAGATTTATACAGATACTGTTTTTATAAAAAAAAAATTATACTATTTTATTATAATTTGCTTTTATTAAATTTTCTGTATGTTTTTGTAATTTTATGTACTTTTGTGATCTTTCTTTTTTTCACACACGTTTCAGTTAGTTGCCATGGCAACATTTCTCATTTGAGTTTGTCATCTAATATTTTATTTCATATTTTATTTCAAGTCAAAAATATATATAGATTAGTCAAAATGAAAACACTATGCAAAGAATAGTGCCTAATTTCTGAACAAAGATTTATGAATTTACAAATGTTCACAGTTACATTTAATATTCATATAATTATAAATATTGTAACTGGATAAAAATTATTTAAAATTTTCTCTTTCTTTTTCGTAGGCTCTCCTAAATCCTCCCATGTGGCAGAGGTGGTTCTGTCTTCCAGCGCTGTGCTTATTTCCATTTTTGCATTCATCGCTGTCATGGTTTACAAGTGAGTACACCTACCAAACTGGGTTGCGTTTCCCAAAAGCTTCGTAAGCCAATAAGTTCGTAAAAACGATCGTACAACTGATCTTAATATTACGGTCTGTTTCCTAAAAGCATCGTAACTTAAGTAGAACTTAAAAATCATGGTAGATCTACAAATGCTCTGGCGTAATCGTAAAGCGGTCACTTGCAGGACAATCGGCAGATTACACCTTTAACTTTATTCAAGAGCAATGTGATTATAATATGTTACCCTGGACCACAAAACCAGACTTAAGTCAAAATTTTCGATTTTTCTTTTATGTTAAAAATCATTAAGATATGAAGTTAAGATCATGTTTCATGAAGATATTTTCTAAATTGTAGATATTTGTAAATGTATCATCTTAACTTTTTATTAGTAATATGCATAGCTAAGAATTCATTTGGACAATTTCAAAGGGGATTTTCTCAGTATTCTGAATTTTTTTTGCAACCTCAGATTTCAGATTTTCAAAAAGTTGCATCTCAGTGAAATATTGTCCACTCCTAGTAAACCAAACATCAATGGAAAGCTTATTTATTCAGCTTTTATATGATGTATAAATCTCAATTTCGAAAAAATTGACACTTGTATAAGGATTTGATGGTACTTTATTGTACACGTTGTCACTCTTTTTTTATTATTAATTTATAAATGAAATAATAAAAAAGGGAAGTAAAAATATAAATACACGTCTAAATTAAATGACTGAATGAAAAAATGAAAAGAAGTAATGTAGGGAAATATGCTTAAAAAATGTCAAATTAGTCAGTGACTTGCTGATGTGCACAAAAACCAGCTATGTATTGGACCCCGAAATAATGTATCTCTCTCTCTCTCTATATATATATATAAGTATATATCTTATGTAAAGTATAATATTATACTTAACTATAATATAATGTAATGTAATATAATATAAAAAAGCAATGAGCCCCAAGAAGCTGTGGTTTAAAGTGAATTTATAACAGCTAAGGAGGGTTGTCTAAAACCCACTTAGCTGTTATAAATTTACAGTAAACCACGGCTTCACAGGGCTCATTGTGTTTATAAAACAGTTATTCCATGTGAGTAGAAAGGTTTCACAGAATAAAACGGAGCAAATTAAGTGTAATGATATAAATAAAAACAGTATTCTTCCATCAAACAATGTAGTTCCTCAGAAACAGTTGTGATTCCAAAAAAGTGGTTGGTAAACAAATGTTCGTGAATTAAGGTTTATAGTGTAATTTACAACAGCTTTGAACCAATCAGAATCAAGGACCGGAACTATCCATTTTATAATATTCTATTATAGTTATTATATTAATGTTGTCTGGAACACAGCATTAGGTTAACATTTAATAAACGAGCATGTACTACAATTATGAGCCATTCAATAAGGTGACATTTCAGCACTTGACAAACGGATAGCACCACCTAAGTAGCACTTAAAGCACAGATAGGTGTGATTGTGTTAGACCCATTTTTGGGGAAGGCACGTCAAACAATAACGAACGATCGTAAACTGGCTAGTAGAAAACGCTCTTAAGTGCTAAGCTTAATCGTTATCGAGAAACGCTCGATAGTTTGAAAACAACAGTATGCATCCTAATAATTATTTCTTTACTATTATTCCTTTTAGGCGATATAAGGTGTATCGTCCGGTGAGACGCTCTATGTTGGATGATGCTGAGAGAACTGCTGGTAGCTGGAGTTTAAGCAAAGTAAGAGCAGCTCTGTTCTCTGCTGACGAGGAGAGAAGCCGTTTATTGACAGAGAGGCCACTATAGACTGAAACAAGTTGTTGCAGCAAAGTTGCTATTTATTTGATACGAGTTTGGCTGTAGGTTATCTATGATAATAACTAGAGATCTCATAGGTGCTTGCTTTCAGCAAGATTACATTAAACTGGCATCAGTTTGACTATAAGTAATCATAGCATTTCAGTTATATCATCTGCATGCAAGCTTTAAAGATTTATAATGAAAGATTTGGAACGAATGAGACCAGATATGCCAGATCTACAGGGGGTTCTATAATCTAAAATGACTAAAACTACTACTAACAAACCAATCACAGTCCAGTGCATGAGAAATCAGTTTGGTTTTCCCAAACCAAATTCACTAAAATATTTTGATTCAATGGTGAAAATAGTTACATTTTGAGGGACACTTTGTCTCAACTGATTTTACAAGTTCCTTAATTTGCAGACAGGATGAGAAATTTGACAGAAGTTGGATGTTCTAATGTTCTGAGAAGTTGTACTTTATTTTGACCATAGTTAAGAGATTTTATGTATGGGATCTAAAATTGGTGCAGTATTTTTGAGAAAGACCTGTTTGATGGTAATTGAACTGTAGTTTCATATGAAGTCACTTTACTAACCATTTCTTTTAATAAAGCATGATTTTTATGAAGTATGCTTATTGATTTAAAAAAAGAAAAAATTTGACAGCACTTTTGGTAATTATGATTTCAGAACTTGTTTACTTCTGTAAGTGCTTATACACACACACAAACATTCTAATAAAATTTCTAAACCGTTTGCTATAGTGATGCACAACATCAATTCAAAATATTTTGCCAAACAGCCTTTTGTTTGTGTGTGAAGTGTGTGTGTGTGTATATATATATATATATATATATATATATATATAAGAATATATATATATAAATAATACACTTCACACACACACAAAAAACATCTGAAAAATATGGACACAAAGAACAGCCAAGAAAAAAAAAAACCAAACAATGGTTTCTAGGAGCCAACTTGACTTTTAATTATTTTCTTTGTATCAGAGGCATTTGACAAGTGGAGGTGTGTGAGGGCACACAAGCACGGTCGGAGGGGATGTTGCTTATGCTGAAATCTGACCAATTTTTCTCCAGAACTATTCCAGCTCCCGGATTTCCACATCACATTCCCACTGAAACATGACTCACCACACAACACAGCCATGAAATGAAATTGGATAAGATCCAAGTCAATAAAATAAATTCTGGAAAAAAAAAAAAAACAACCAAAAAACTGTAGCATTCATAAGACATGAAAAGAGTAAAAAAGACTTCATTGTTCATATTTCATAAGCAAGAAATGAAGCAGGCCCTTGAAAACTAACTTTTCTATAGCCATCATTAATCAGATCCCAAATAAACACTTTGACTTTTAATACAATACTTATGCAAGAAATAAAGCCCAATACAAGGAGGCCACACCACCAAACCAAGAAGCAGAAGAAAAAGCAATAAGGTGAGGTTTCAAATCAGTTAGCAGAGAATAAATTGCAGGCAAAATCGAAATCATTTTCTCACTCATCTTTAAAGTCTAGCCATACAGGATTTTTTTTTTCTTAAATTTTTTAAATGATATATTTATTTTTCTGAGGAAAGGGGCAGATGGAACATGACCCTATAGATTCTAACACATAGCAATATGCCTCTAATTTAAATACTTTTCTAATAAGAGGTAGATCAAAAACTGTGTAAGAGAAGGGTGGAAAGAAAAACAAAACGATCACTTGTGCCCCTCTGGTCAGCGCTCTGCGCCACGCGCGTACCCAGTGCGGAAGTGTTCGCGAGGGACTTGAGGTATCGCTGCGCGCGCTGGAGGTCTCGGGTGAGATGGAGCCCACCCTTTCCTCAGCTGAGGTAGACAATGGCCTTACTAGTGTGGAAGCGTGGATGCACTCTTTTACCACAATCAAATCATATTTACATTCTGCATGAAAACAAAAGGAATATTGGTTTCTCAGTTTCTTTACTAAACGTTTTTTTTTTTGCTAAAGTTCATTTAATATATATTTTTTTGCTTTTTTTACTTCGAATGATAAACGAAAGATATAAGTGAAACCGTTCGCGCGTTAGCCTAGAGACGCGCGCCCGACTATTGTAACCTAGCTATAAACGCAAAAGCATCAGAACAGTGTAACTCCCCGAACCCCTAACATGCATTGACTTACGTTAAACACTGAAAATCTTCGGGATGTAAAGCCAAGTTTGATGCAAAAAAATTAAATAAAATAAAGCCCGTTCCAAGACCAAACGGAGCGCGTTATTTGGGAAAAGGAAATGGGAAAAAACGATGAGCACGGGGAAAGAAAAAACACCTCAATCGGGCTGGTCCTTATTTTAATTTGATAGACAACTAATCGCGCCGAGGATGAGGGGGGTGTCAAAGAGGTTACAGCAGGACCTTGCTTCTCCCTGACCTCTATTGCTTGCATCCAACCCTGACTGAAGTGTAATGAAATGCGAGTGAAACGTCTGCTACCGCCGAGACAGTTATTAGGATATTAGCGTGGCATTGCTGCGGTAAGTACTGGTGGCGTTATTTCTCATTACATTGACGGTGTTCAGAGGGTGGTGGCTCCTCAGCGACACTGAGGCGCTTTTCTTTTCTTTCTCCTATCTGTAGCGAACACAGAAGCCCAAACTCCGCTCTTTCACGACGCGCGCAAACGTGTGTATATACACAGTTAGTTATTCATGGCGCGCGGCAAAAGGAGCGAGGCGGAATTCGAGCATCATCCGTTAACTACAGACTAAATTTTACATTTTCTTAAAAAAATAAAAATGTTCAAGAACTATTAGCTTTATAAAGTATACAAAATACCACAAAGCAAAATAAAAAAAAAAGAACTTAATTTTTCATATATCATTTTCTTTTCTTTTTTCTGAGGTACTCTAGCCTGAGGTAGATCAGTAAAATGCATATTAACTTGGTTTCCTGGCCAACACCAATCAACACTTCCCTCAGTCATAAGTGGCAGTGCTGCTCCACCTTTCATAATTTTATATATGTATATATATATCTATTCATCTATAAAATGCATCAGAATTTATAAAATGCCACTATGGATCCCAGGACAGCGTACTTCCATCAAAATTCCGCTTTCCATCTCAAACCAAAGACCTTTCAACCCCACCCGGTGTCACCCATTCCTTACCCTAAAAACAGGCTTGAAAAGCCTTTTACACTCAAATGCTGCATTTCCCAATAAACTCACAACCAAAACAAAGTTTAACATCTCTCAATTAAGGTCTGTGCATTTACCATATTAAGGCAAGGACTGGGTGGCTGACTTTATGATTTGTTTTAAGGTGGGGATTTGTGGTGAGGGGAAAGTGCAGGTGTACACAATCTCACTGAAACTTCAGGAGGGAATGGGTGTAAAAGCGGGCAGGGTTGTAAGGACATTCCCTGACCCCTGAGATGGACGTGTCCCGTGTCCTTATCAGTCTCCAAGAAGACGCAGTGGCTCTATTTCCTCCGGGCGACTGGTGGACCTGTGGCCGAGGCCTTGGGCTGCTGCTGCCGCCTCACCTGAGAGATAATCTCCTGGATCTTCCTCTGGGCCAGCTGGTACACATGAAAGAAAACGAAGCAGAAAAAAAAATTCCAATCAAACAGCAAAATAACATACAATTAAAATACTTAATAAATGGGTAGGGTAAATAAACTCAAATTTTTAATTCAATTAAATTATTACATTAGTGCCAAAGGCAGCTTATATATACCGCCGTTGTACTTTGGGAGTCCCAAGTTCAAGCCCTGGCTCAAAGACATTTCCCGATCCCATCCCCCCTTTCTCCCACTTCACCTACTATCTAATAAGGATCCCATCATAATAATGCAAAAATTAATTACATTACTATTGGCAGAGGTGCCATGGGGTTAAGAAACCACCCTCCAACCAAGGTAGGATCAGAGAAAACCTTTTTAAATCAGAAAATGACAACATTAAGCACTTTTCTCCAGCTCTGATGTCTAGTAGCTCAATCACCTGGCTTGCATAGAAGTGGCCTGTGATTTTTACTACTACTTGGTCATTTTCATCGGGTGTCTGGTCCCGCGGGACAACCACCTCAGCACTGGTCAAGTTCTGTAGTTCATTCACCTAAAGAGAAACATGGAGCAGCTATGAATGCGGAGGATAAATGGAAACATGAGCACTAACAATTGATGTAATAAATGTAAAGTGGCCATTTACCGTCTTGCCTCCCTTGCCAATGACTCTGCCAGCGGCGAATGAGGGCACTTTTATGTGAGCCTCTAATTTAACCTCTTCCTTCGGTCCAAAGAAGTTCTCCTCTTTTAACTTCCCAAATATACGTCCCTGAGCCTAAGAAAAACAGCACAGAGAATCAATGCATGAATATACAATCAAATGAGTGAATATTCATACAAGGGCTCAATTCATACAATATCACAACATTTTTACCTTGAACTGTGCCTCTGGTGGTCCAGTTATAATGACCATTCTTTGCTTTGCGTCAATTCCATCAGCAGGTGCAATCTATCCCAACAAAAATGACAGATCTTAAAAGGGCTTGTTCACCCGAGAACAATCTGAGTTATATTAAAATTTGTCCTTGCTCTTCCAAGCCTTTCAATAGGGGTAAGCGGGTGTTTGTTGTGAACAGTTCAAAGACATTGTGGAGTGGGGGTAAACGGTTTCTGGTTTATTATTGTTTACCATAACTGTTAAGTTAATTTTGGCTATTTAATTGTTTTAAACGGCATTTAAAAAAAAAAAAAAAAACAACAACTCCAGTACACTTCTGTAGAAGGCTGGTCGATATAAGCAAAAATTCATATCTCTGTATTATATGGCTGATTTGTGGTAAATGGTAGCCTCTCTCTCAGTATTTTGTATTTGGATTAAACCATTAAAGTGAATGTAAGCATATAGGCATATATTATGTGCAAAAATCACATTACATTCTAACACTAAAATGATTATTTTTGTTTTTGGTTTGCAATATTGTAAAGTAGAAGTTACTAAACTAAAAATAAAATAAAAAGCACTAATTGAGTAAAAAGGCCATTTTAATTAACCAGTTACATTTTAGGGTTAGTGCTATCATACAAAAACATTTACTTGTAGGTTTAATATTCTATGTCACATTTATTGTCCAGCTACAAATATTTCAGCAAAATGTATATTTTAGTCAGAGTTACTGCGTTACTTTTTCACTGAGATTTGTCTGTGTGGCACGCTTGTTCTATATTAAGTCTGTGGGTTTTAGCGGAGAATCGCAAACCAAAAGCTCATGCACTTCTGACAGCAAAATGGAAATATTTCCATGGCTTTTTTTTTTTTTACATTTACAGATGGAGAATATACCTGTGAAATTTAAGTTATGCATTAAGGAAAACAGCACATCCCAAACACATTAAACGGCACATCTCTGTCAGCCTCATATGCTGCCTTTGTCAGAGCATCTGTCAGGACAAGTGCGAGCCACTTTGAACTGAAACTATCAACCATAGGTTACTAGGAGAAAAATAAAATGCAGAAATCAATTAAATGCAAAAAAAATGCTCCGATTAGTTGAACTCTTCATCTTTTTCTGTTGCTTGATTTGAATACTGCGCGTGTACAGAGGGGTCACTAGATTTTTGCGTAGTTTAGAGTGACAAAACGTAATAGCGTACTTTGATGTCAAAATGCTTAGCCGCTACGCAAAATGCAAACAGGTTGGCACAAAACGAGGATTTGTAAAGAAAAACGTAAGAGGATTTCGAAATAAGCCTAGAGGAGACTGGTTTTCCTCTGCTAAAGTAAGGAAATTTGGTGTTCTTCGCTCATACAATTCCAAGAGGCACACATGATGCATAGGTCTTCCATCTTTTGCCTGCACATCTTAGCATCCAACAACCAGCAGATGGTAGAAGAAAAAAAAAAAAAAAAAAAAAAACCCCGAGGTTTATTACGTTAGAAATCTGGATATTTATCTTACAAAAACACATGGATTCGCTACATAGGGCCTTTATTCGGCCCCCGGAGCCGCGTGAGGGACGTTTTATTACAGAAGAGCACACTATTTCACGTCTTCTGTACTGTTGATAAACACCCACTTACCACATTGAAAGGCTTGGAAGAGCAAGGACAATTTTTAATATAATTCAGATTGGATTATTCTGAAAGAAGAAAGTCACAACACCTAGGATGCTTCGAGGGTGAGTAGAACATGGACAAGTTTTAATTTTGGGTTGAACTAACCCTTTAAAACACTGCTACAGTACGGGAAAATGTAAAAATTAAAACGTATATTTAACAAACAGTATATGGGTCATAAAAGATCATGCTTGCCATCACTTACCTTGATTGATGCACCAGCAAAGCGGCTGAGCTGTTTAATGTGCTGGCCCTGCTTGCCGATAATAGCACCAACTGCCAGAGCAGGAATGAAGAGGTGCACAGTTTCCGATTCCACCTGTGGCTGCTGACACAAATACATTCATGAGTTATGATCACACATTCAACACCAAATAAATCTGCTTCATTGGAGATGCATCCAAAAAAAAACATACAACAGACAAACAACATCCTAGGAAACATTCACTCAGTCGATTATTCTTTATAAAAAAAAAATAATAAAAAAAAGGTTTTAACAAGTCAACTATTCACTATCAGGAGGTTACAACAAGGAATCAAGACTTGATCTTTTGAATTCACATGGCTTGGAAAAATTGCCAGGTTCATAACTCACCCATCCCAAACCAAAAGCACCATTTATTCCAAGTACACTGAAAAAACAGCTCATTCTCACACTATCCTGATGCTAACTGGATATAAACACCCTACCTATTCAACATCAGAATATCTTCTCACCCAGTTATAGTGAGATAATGCATGTAGGAGAGATGCTTTAATGGTTTTGGTAGAATATTTTTAATAAATTGACCTATCATAAGCCCCGCCCCCCTAAGTTACTTCGTTTTGTTTGCCGTGAAACAGTTGACTATGGCGCGTACTCCACGCCAAAATCAAAGTGAACAACCAATCGAATGTCAAACCACATTTTTCTAAATCAGTAATTGCAATAATCAAAATGTTGACTATTTGGAGGACACAACTGAAGCACAAGAACTTCTATTAAGGTAAGAAAAACAATGCGTCTTTACACAACAAATTGGGAACGTGATAGTTTACTCACACTTCGACTAGTCGCTATAGGAACGCATTAACACGCGTGCATGTAGGAACACATTACATATGAATTTATGTAAATGATCATTTTGGTTTCAGTTCATTGTTTGTGTGTTGCAGACATGAAAATTAACCATCCTTAATTAGAAATCAAAGAAAGACTAATCTACTTCAACATATGCTGATAACCGTATAATGGTCTAGAATTATTCCATTAAATTTATTTAATGGCTATTTAAATTGGGTATACTGTAACTTTATATGTTTGGTTGGCTTTTTTTGGTTGAATTTTATTTTGATAATGAACAGGCAGCAATGTCAAGGGCTTGAACTGATGTGTGCGCATGATTGAGGCACCTGTGCGATCACTTGAATTGGTTCCTTACAACAGCAGAAACAAAAGGTAAGTGAGACTTCACTATGAAGCTATAAAGGGTCTACTTTTATTTGTGTACATTCACAATAACAAAATACTGTGCAAAATAAATAAAACAAACAGATGATGCCTTCAGCTGTGGCCTATAGATTTCCTTTCTATGAACACGAGCACTATAAAAATTGACCGAAATCAGCATATAGAACTTGTAGTTTTTCTTTGGTTTTGTTGATCTGTGAATTATTCAGTTTTTGAAACTTAACTAAATGGCAAAACATCCAGAGAACTGCATTAGGCCTGCCTACACTTTCAATTTCCCTTTCTTTTCAAGCCACAAATAATTAATGTCGGTCCGGGACAAAATTTTAGCCCGGCCGGAAGTCCCATCCAGGGCACTATATTTATATTACTTTTAACAATAAGTGTTGGCAAAATTAGACAATGTAGAACAATGTGCCTTCCCAGATAGCACACGTACATCTGCAAAATGTCTGTTAAAGATCTCTTGATCTGGAAAGCTATGTAAATGTACAAATATCTGACAGACGTCTTTACGATGTCAGTTTTACATACATTCAAAATCATGCACATCTTAAAGACATCTAATATACGTCTATTTGACATCTGATAGGAAACGTCCAACAGTGGTTGAATATTGCAGATGAGAAAATGCTTTTAAAAACAAAAAGGAAAAAAAAAAGGGTAAATGCATGTGTCAAATAGACATCTGTGAGATGTATGTGTGCCATCAGGGTTGTGTGTAAATTAAAGTTCATATCGGTTTTATTTTGATAAAAATGGTACAAAATGCTATAGCATTAATATAAAAGAGTTTGTAAACCTATTAAAGCATGACATGAAATGCACTGAGTCTGGTAAATCATGAATTAGAAGTCACCATCAGAGCTCATGCAGCCACGCGGTATAAACTGCGATGACCATAATCAGAGTCTGCTGCGAATCGCTCTTGCGCTACTTTTTCATGCAAGCTGCTTTAAGCCAGATGCTAATGAACAACTATGCACTCAGAATCACCCATGATCCGCCAAAGAATCATCCCTTAACGGTTAATAATTATGGTTAAACAGTTAAAAGCCAGGCCTGGCTTGAAATAAAGCTGCTCTTATTGTTCATTGATGACTGAAGTTTTCATTTTAATTGTAGGCCTAGAATTCTTTGAATAAACGGATAGACCCATTTTTAAAAAACCTTTATAAAAACATTTTCAATGAGTAAGCTAATAGCCTACTATTTTATTATCCTCACAGTACGTCAGTTAGCATATGCGGTGATGCGCTATAATTATTGCGGGGCAAAGTAATTGTAATTTATTAATCATTAAAATCTATTAAGTTATAATAGACCTAACAACAACAGGCCTAAATTAATTGGAAATGCCAAATCCTCTTAATACTGCAGATATTTGATGCCTGTATCCCATCGCAAAATGTGGCAAAAAATCCTATGTGACTTTAATAGTGTGATTAAGGTGTGTACTAATGTCTATACTGCACTTCAATAATGCGACTAAAATAGGAATACTCCACGTCAATTCGATTTGTGTTTACTCTGAGAATGACTATAGCTGGATTAAGGTAATCAAAAGTCTGTTACATGGTAGGTTCTTAATCTACTTCAAGTATTGTTAATCTGAATATTGTTGTCCATGTAAAAGGCACTCCATGAGACCCACCTCTGCATTTCATCCTAGTTGATGGGTTAGTCTAACTCATGTTATTCATGCCCTTCCCATCTAACTGCAAACTTGACAACGTTCATTCCCACCTATCACCAACACACAAAGCACTGTCTACATCCATACATTTTACGTGTTAAACATCAGACCTGCAGCATTTCAGCATCTCTGTTAGCTGTGGAGGCTGAGCGACAACCCAGAGCAGCAACTAATCTGGGAGCAGACGTTTGTCCCTTCAGCCAATCCAATAGCGAGCAGCCAAGCCATGCAGGGCATGGTGGGTAACATAAAAACTTACAGAAAAGGCTGTGCTGCTGCTGGAGGAGAGAGTAGAGGCCCAAAACGGCACCTCACCCCCAAACACGCTGCACTACGGGAGAAACACACACATTAACACGCACACCCCCACACACACAGACTGTAGGTGCTCACTTCACATTTTGCCGTTACATACATGAATGCGCTCCCCACTCATAAGTGTACACTAAACACAAACAATTTTATAAAAGTTTTGTTACCCCAAATGATTGATATCCAGCTTGAGCCCCAGCTGGAGGTCCTGATACCACAGAGGGTGACATCCCTCCACTCGCTGCACCGGGAAAAAGACCCAACGCATTCAGATTGAGCCCTGGAATCAGGTTAGATTGTAGCTGGGGGAATAAGAGGGCAGAGGTTATTTTCTTGAGATGAAGTTGTTCTGCTGTATGCAATTTTACACAAAGATGCAAAGTCGTTTCAGGCTTACATGCATGGCAGCTACGTCATTCTCGTAGGACTCACGGATTTTCTTCATTATTTCTTCTTCTGCTTTTCCACAAGCTTCTAATGTACCCTTGACGGTGATGGTGCGTTCTGGGTTATACAATGTCAGATCCTGCAGACTGGGATTAACAAAATGAAAAAATGTATAGCCTGAATGCACTAAGTTGCTTTGGATAAAAGCATCTGTAAATAATTATAAATATTAAAAACCAAATTCAAAATACTAAAATATAAAAGCTCATTCAAAATGTGAATAAATAGTACATGAACACACAAACTCAAAAAAAAAAAAATCCAACTCAAAATATTTATATATGGTATACCATAATAGTATACAAAAGACCAAATGAACACTTTAGAAAACCACTGGCAGCAGAACAAACACCAGTTGCATGCTTTGGTATGTGTGGCATTGGTGGGTTGTGTGGCATTGACACAGATTGCAACCATTCACATGCAAGTGAAATGTGAGAAGGATGCATTTTATTCAGTAGTACATTTAAAAACAAACAAATTCCAAAATTCCTTCACATTTAAATGCAAACTACCACTTGATGCAACCAATTTTATTTAGTAATAGGCTGGATGGAAGCCAAATGCTCCAACTGAACTCTGCTGCATGTATGAACCAACTGGACAAGAAAACTGGGTTTATCCAGTGGGTCAAACAATGTCATTTCTTTACACTGTTCAAGGTAATATTTCTATGTAGATTCATACCAGTGTTTGAAACAAAAACCTCTGCAGAATAAATGTGACATCTTGGGAAGTGTATGAGAATTAATCCTACTGAATGTACCTGGATGCATGCTAGAACACAGAATCCAACACCCAATGAGAAAGTATTTTGCTGACCTCATGAAGTATAAATAACAAAAGAAAAAAACTACTTACGGCGAGATTGTGATCTTCGTGTCAGTATCTTGTTCGATTTTCTTTAAGTTGCGTCCCTCTTTTCCAATCAGACGGCCGACAAAGTTATTATGAGCCAGAATCTTCAGAGGGATTTCTTCAGTGCTATGTAAGTGAGAGAAGGTTATAGTGTAAATGAACATGCAACATGGTGTGTAAATGGCTCTGTAGCAGTGTAGTATGACTAATGAAGACAGATCTACAGAAATAGTATGACTCACAGTGTTTGTGTATCAGCGCACATCTTAGTGTCGACTGCCTCTTTCTGCATGATCTCCATGATATTTCGACAGGCAGAACTGCAGCCCTCTGGTGTGGAGTGAACAGTGATGGGCTTCTCCGCTGCCCCTGCGTTCTCCTTACGATGGATATCAATCCTGTGCACATACACAATATGTAATCAAAGTCTATGTTCCCTTCCCAGATTTGTAACAGACACAAAAAGACACTTCCACTCCTTGACATTAAGTTCACACAAAAGGCAGTATGTGTGATATACACAGACACTACGGTTCAAAAATTTGGGGTCGGTATGATTTTTTTTTTTTTTCGGCCATCACAATAATAAATTGCTTTAAATTTAAAACAGGTACCGGTATATAAAATCCAAACTTTACGATATTAGTGGTTTTATTTTGTTAAAATAAAAGCAGCCTTTATCAGCATAAGCTAAAAAAGTAAAATTATATATTTTGTTTGTTTTCCAATTTAAAAGGTGCTCATAAAATACTTGTTTTAGCCTCAATTTAGAAAGTATATTTTTTTCAATTAATAGCAAGTTAACGGATGTAGATTTTTTTTTATTTATTAAAAAGCAAGTAAATGTAAAATTGGCAATGTTTTTCTTGGCTACAATTCTAAGGTTTAGGTTTTTGTATCATCAACTTGATCATAGTGAAATCTTTAAGAATAACCTACACAGACTGAAACCTGACTTCAACATGGTTGGCCGTCAATGCATGATTCTTTTTATAAGCAAAGTGTTTCGTTCACTTAGTTACATTTGTTGCTTCATTAATTCCTAAAAATCACAAGACCCTGATAAATCAGTTTATAAAGCATTTAACATGCAATAAATTTAGATACTTTGATACTGTGCTTGAAGAGCCTTATGTGCGCAGTGTGAAACAAGACTGTTTACAACTACGTACACTGAGCATTCTTACTTTGAGTGAGTCTGCTTGGTTATGTTGCGGATGGTAGCACCTTCCTTGCCAATAATAGCTCCTACAAACTGGGTGGGCACCAACATGCGTAGAGGCACGTCTGACTGTAGTTTAGGTCTTGCGCCAAGACTGGGAGAGCCTTGGCGAGGCGGGCCACGTGGGTTGAAACCTCTCCTGCCACCCACGGCAGGGGCATCTGCTGCAGCAGTCTCATCTGGGATATAGGAAACCTTTAGTGCGTAGTTCTCCATAAGGAAGCCATTTAATTTATCCAATGCTCTGGAAAAAACAGCAACAGAAGGATGGGAAACATTAACAGATTTTTCATTCAAAATTTTTAATCATGCTGCTTTTGAACGCCACATTGGAGTTCAAGAACAAAAGCTATAATACAACCCCCGGCAAAAATGATTGAATCTCCACACTTAGATGTTCACCCAAAGTTTTGACTTTATAATAATTAAACAAAAATCACAGATATGACAAAACTGTTTTTGCTTGATAATTCAACATTGTGTGAAAAAATACCTCAAAACAAGTTATAGCAAAGCATTTAAATTCATGGAAAATTGTTGGAAAAAAGAAATATGGAATCCACTTGTAATTTGCATTTCTGAAATAAATACCGGCCCATATCCAAAATGCTAATTAGTCAGCATTAAAAAGAGAGTGCTTCCAGTCCTTAACGAACTGTTGGACTTGGCTAATTGAAAGGAAACATGGCCCCAACAAGAGAGCGGTGTTGAAACAATGGAAAGGATTATAAAACACCATCAAGAAGAAAATCCAGTGTGGCAAAAAAAAAAAAAAAAGTTGGATGTTCCCAGTCAGCTGGTTCTAAAATTTGGTGCAAGTATAAACAAAACATACAGGTAGACCAAGGAAGAACTCAAAGCATCAGGATCGAAAACTCAAAGCTATTTGACTTGAAAATAGAAAATGCACAACAAAATTAATGAGATGGGATTTAAAAATAGAAAAGCCAAATGAAAATGAGCATTAACACCTAAACAGTAGAAAACAAGGTTACAGTGTTCTAAAGAGAAGCAGTCATTGAATGTGGATGAAAGTGATATTCAGTGATGAGTCACGAATCTGCATTGGACAAGGAGATGATGCTGGAACTTTTGTCTGGTGCTATTCTAATGAAATGTATAAATGACTGCCTAAAAAAAAAAAAAAAAAAAAAAGAAAAACTAATTTCCCCGACTCCTGTCTGGTAAAGGACCTGGGGAAATGGCAATCCTTACCTCAACAGTCATCATTCGATCAATATAAAAGTTTGCAGATGATGTCATTTTTCAGGATGATCGTGCATCTTGCCACAGAGCAAAGAGTGTTAAAGTGTTAAAGCTTCTTCAGGAAAGGCATATCAACTCAACGACATAACCACTGACCAAACAGTACCGATCTCAATCCGATTGAACATATATGGTGGAAATTGAAAAAAAAAACTGGTCCATGACGAGGCTCCATCTTGCAAGGCTTATCTGTCAACAACTATTTGACAAAGTTGGAACCAACTTGATGAAAAATATAGGTTTTTTCATTATGTCCATTCCCTTGAGGAGCATCAAAAAAATTTGTGTTTTGGTAGATGATTCCATAATTTTTTCCTCAACATTAAGGGATAAATTTTTTTTTTTCCTCTACTTGATACGGAAAACAAATATTCATGAACGGAGAAATTCCAATAGGGTCCTCGCACTGCAGTTCTTGGGCCCTAATTAAGAGTTTAATATCTTTTTATATTTACGAAGTAAAAAAATGTGGGTAACAGTGTGGTGAAAAATAGCCCTTGGATCACATAGTACAACTATAAAAACTGCGGAAAAAAACAAATTGGGCCTCATTTATGAACAATTTCTAGATTTCAGTAAATATTCATGACTGCAATCTTGCAAAAAATTTTAAACAGTTCAATGCAACAGTATATGGAGGAATAGTATACATTTTTTTAACTGTATTTTGTTCCAAAACAATACGGCCTTTGTAAGCACAAGTTATTAATACATATACATACATATACACACACACACATACAAATATATACACATACTTACCAGTTAATATTAAAAATTGAATTATTGGATAATGTCACAATTCAGTGCAACAGTTTGTGCAAGAATTGTGTTCTAAAAAAATATTGCAAAGATTTAAAAGCATAAGCCCCCAGAAACTAAGTGTGAAATCTAGAAACTATTTTTCGCCAATATTGTACATTTGAGCAGTAGTCTAGGTGACTGAGACTAAGGGCATGAACAAAATCTATGCAATACGTTTTCTTTTTCATTACATTTTGCACATCCACCCAAAAAAAAAATATATATATAAAAAAACAAAATAATTATAATTATATAATTAAACCCAATTATCCCAAAAAACCCAAAAATCTATGGTTAAGACCATGAGGCTTAGACATGATGGAATGCCGGAAAGATTTAAAGCCATTGAATCTTTCATTAACGTATACTAGCGGATGGTAACAGAAACTATTGTGTACAGACAATTGCTGAAAATTCTTTTATTCAAGCCTTTCCATTCATTTTCCAGACTTCTTCACCAACCCTTGTGACTGCACTGCAGTTCTACTAATCAAACAGTAGGTGGCACTGAATGAGTTATTATAATTGCTGAATAAAAACAAAACAGCAGTGCATGTCGATCTGACATCTCACATTTCACTGCCAGACTTGGGACAGAGACTCTTTGGAGGGGGTGGAGTGGAGACTGGGCCGGCTGAATCTTAGGTGGATGATACTCACTCTCTGGCTTGGTCCTTGGCAGCGTATCGCACGTTGACAACAGCAGTCTCTGTGTCAGTGTTGACTGAGGATGGAAAAGAACAAAGGAACACAGAGGGGGAGAGATTAACTAGTCTTTTAATATATGGATTACTAAAGTGACAATCTGCTGAGGAGCACATCCTACCTTGTTCACAGCTCTCCACTGTGCCGTACTGTGCCAACATCCCTTCCAAAACCTGTAGGTGAAGTCAAGCAAGAGAAACTTTCAGACTGTGATCAAGACTAATGTGCAAGCAGCTTGACGCTGTTGTAGAGCTTGGTATAACTTCAGAAATGACCAGATACAACAGATACAATGCTGTCAAAAATGTTGAACAGTTAAGTGTTAAAGGGATAGTTTTTAATCCTTTACTAACCCTATTGTTGTTTCAAACCAGTATGACGACACTTCTGTGGAAGCATGTCCATATAAAAGAAATTCAGTAGGCATTTTCAAAATGGTAGTGTTTGCGTTACACGGAAGAAATCCAACTTGAAACCGTTTACCTCTTGCCGATTTGGATCTCGATCAAATACTTAAAATCAAAAGCAGACTAAGCATTTGTGGAACTGATTTCTCTCTCCCTTTTTTTTTTAACAATATATAGCCTTTTCAAATAAATACATAATTCACCAAAAGCACTGTTTTACACCTCATTCACTGCAGCTCTTCACTTCTGCCACTCTTGCTCTGGAGGCAGCGTGCAAGCAAACATTGAGCATGGGTATAAGGAAGCCTACAGGCTTTTACACACACCAGCCCCTCTATACGTCACACATACTAATACCCACAACCCCCCTAACTGCCACCACTTCCCTTCTCCATTTCAAGCCGTCCTATTGGTTGGCGTGTGCAGTACTATGGAATTCCCAGCAGCCATTGGGACTTTCCAGCCATTGGCTACATAACCAATCCATCATTGAGTCCAGACCAATGAAGACGAGGCTTCCTTCAAATCCGGTGAAAGAGGAAGGGGCTGTGGTTGGCTTTCAGACACCATGCAGTGAGAATAAGGGGGGAGGAAGCGGGGGTTGACCTACACATTCTGGGAGTGCACACATGGAATATGCCTGCAGCCAGACGGGGCAGGCAAGTTAAAATCCAGCCCGACTAAGCTCGCACATAGAAAAACACACATCCCCAATGCTACGCCATCACAGACAAACACACACTTCAAAATCTCAACATGTCCCCACTGTAAAAGGATGACAATACAAACACAAATATCTTTTATTTGAACAACTGGCAGGTCAAACTAAAAATTAAAGGGAGAGATTTAATAACCAAGTCCCGCTCAAGTAGGTACTTGACATTTTCGCAGGCTGACATCATGTGACTGCGGATTCATTTTGGGCTGAAATAAAATAAATTGTGCTATAAATTTAGCGTGTTTATTGGTAAATCCATGGGATATTAAACCCTTACACATGGTCAATTTTTTTTTAGGTTAACATTTGGTTCAAGCCAATTTGATACATAATTCATCTAATCAAATTCAATACATCCAACTAAAACTTGTGATATTTAGCATCAATTAAGTAGTGCATGTTTAAATAGTTAAACTGAATTTGCACCTAAAACAGTACCATATCAACATGTTAGGATGATCTGTGACACTGAAGACTGAATGGCAGCTGAAAATTAATCTTGCCACCCCAGGTATACATTACATCATTTGTACTAAAACAAGGACATTTTTTAATGATTTCCCAAAGTATTATAAGTTGTTTTGTTAAAAAATAAATAAATACTGGTCCCAAAATGTATAAACCGTAATATGTGCTAAAATAAGTTTTTTTCATATCTAGCTTTTGCTGTAACAAACAGACTACAGAAAATAAATAAAATTAAAAGTGAGCCTTTATGATCTGTAAAAATTATTTCTCATCTACTTAACTGGAGTTAAATCACCACAGGTTCCCTCAGGAATTTCCCATAGCTTTTTAGCATAGCAGTTTCAGAAGACTTTAAAAGACTCGCATTTTGTTCTATAACCATTATATCAAAAGCACGTGAACTCATACTCTTGCGGTACTAGCAGCAACTTCATAACTTGCATTTAAAAAACAAATGGCGGCATTAAAAGACATGTTTGGAGGTATGACTATTTAATTTTGGATGAAGGACAAAAACGCAGAGGTCTCTACAAATCTTAAACTTGGAAATTCCCAAAGGAACACATAACCCTTCGGGGTTTATGGACTACAAACATCTATATTCTATTGCTGAATACCAGTCCGAGTATTAAACTACAACAGAGCTCATCGCCACAGGGCAAAACCTGAGTAGTCACGATTCATCAGACGGATCATAAATAGTTCAGCATAATTCAGCTGCAGATAACATGCACAGCTGTGTACTGTGTCAGAATGATGCATACATTTACTGAAGTTTCATCTTGTTATTTTATACACACATTCAATAGTAATATTTACAGTGCTAGCAGTAGCAAAGTAATATTCCTCTTTTTCCACTCTTTGACAAATTTCTCATTCAAAGCTTAAAACGTACAGAATCCAATTTTAACTGACACTTGCCACTAATGTAGTAGATGCATATAAAATGGATTTGATCATCTGGAGCAAGCGGGTGACCTACTGTCTGATTAGATGTATTTAACTTTTTTGTATTGATAAAAAAACAACAGGTTTATGGTCATTTCATAAAATGGATTTCTCTCAGATTGAAACAAACCTAAATAAGGTTTTTGAACCCATAGCTACTGCTACACACCAAGGCAACACAGAAGGCATGTGGCCATTAATAGGACATTTTCTTACACTTTGAAACAGCTAGAGTACGTGCAAAGAAATTAAACTAAATTCAGGTGTCAGACACTTTTAAAAGGTTTAACTTTTTTGAACTTCACATGATATTAATGCAATATTCTTGGGGGGCATTCTTGCCGATGCAACCACATACAACTAGAGAGGAAAAAAATAAGTCATTTTTTAATGTCAAATAAAATAGAGAACATGTTCATGTGTTACAGGTATAAATGTATTGTCCTCTAGGTTATATTAACCCTATAAAGCTTATTGCATTATATTTGATGTGCAAGTTTCTACAAATCATCAACAAGATTAGTTTAGCTGAAGGAATTGTACACCATCTACTGCATGCCTTCAGTCATCTGATGGATAGAGCTATACTACAAGGCCTTTCACGTAAAGTACTCCAGTCTTGGTACCCGCGTGTTTTTGCTGTGAATTCTTCTATTGGCTTTTAAAGTAAAGGGGGTTGCTAAAATGTATCAATTATACATCATTGTTCAAGCCTGAACATTTATTTGTATATTACGCCAGTCAACACTGTTACACTGCTTAATATGTTTAGCACTTCCACAAAAACTACAGAGCTTTGACTTATAAAACTAAGCATTTAAATATTTTAATAATTGGGAGATATAACTTCTATCTCATGCACGGATTCCTATACGGTAATCAAGACTTCACAGATTTGCATTACAAGTAATCAGAATTTAATCTTACTTTTTGGCCTTAAATATCAGCAACTGCACCAAATTACATTTTTTTCCCAGTTTTGGGCCTCTTCATAAAATTAAGGAACCATATGAACCATAAATACCTCATGTATATAAAAAAAAAAAACCTTATACATCCACTTCAACAGAATTAAACAATAACACATCATATTGGATAGGATAACTTTGCTCATGATCGATACATGGATATAGCCTTTAAATTAGTCTCAACATTTCATACATTGTAGCTTTGGTTTACTGTGATGGGAAACAATCCCCTTTGACTTTTACTCAAAGACGTCTGCTGCAAACACAGAGCCCAAAATGAAAATGTCAGGTAAGGGGTAGCACGTTTAAGTGAAAAAAATGGAGTGACTCTGCAGCTTAACTGTATTAAAAAAAAAAAAAAAAACTAAATTACAAATATGATGTTCTGAACTGCACTTAAAAAATAAACCAAATAATACAAAAAGACAAAACAAGCAATTTATGGTCTTAGTAGACAGTTTAACAACTTTTGCCTCAGTGGAAAACTGACCAGCACAAGTTTATCTAGGATGCCCATTTCCCTTCCTGGAACGTGACACGTGGAATATTCCTCACATACCGCCACAAAACCAAAAACAAGGCACCACACAACACTGGGTCTTCACAGCTTTATGACAGGTGCCATTTCACATGGAAGTAGCCCGAATTGACTAGGGCCGGCTTTGTATGTTACCAGCTTGAAAGGAATAACCTCAATGCCGTAAGAAGAAAAAAAAAATACAGTTTCTAATACACAGAAGTGAAAAAAAAAAAACTATGGTTATGGTTAATAAGAAATTATCAT
This sequence comes from Carassius auratus, assembly GCF_003368295.1. Classification (NCBI taxonomy): domain Eukaryota; kingdom Metazoa; phylum Chordata; class Actinopteri; order Cypriniformes; family Cyprinidae; genus Carassius; species Carassius auratus. Next base: position 27,675,017 of record NC_039261.1, on the reverse strand, counting down.
CTTTAATATTTTCAAATGTACCGGCCTTTGGCAGGTGTTCTAAAAAAAGATAAAAAAAAAAAAAATAGTGTTTTTTTACGCATAGTTGGTGTCCACAGTAGCTCTCTTAAAGCTAATTATTTTGAGTTGGCTAGAAATTTTTTTTTAAAATAGATTAAATAAAACCTAAAACACACACCAGAAGCTCCCTATAATATGACATGTTGCTGACTAAATCTATGATGGAAAGCACTGCGAGTGGCCATTTTAATTGTAGTTATTGTCGACTAATGTTTCTTTCAATCATTACATTTAATCCACCATCAAGGAGGTAATGACCTACCACTGTAATAATACATTTAAAAGTAACTGGTAGTTGGGAAGCCCCCCCCAGGCCTGATTTTACAAATAACTAGGGGGACTATGACTAGAACTAGGGGGTCTCAGCCCCTCCCAGCTCCCCCAGTAATTCAAATACTGAAGGAATCAGTCATGGACGGAAAAGCTGAGGAAACAATGCCTGAGCACAATGCAGTTTTGAATCTGAACCGATTCCTATGATCAGAGCACTTTTGTGGACTTCTGTAAGGCTCTATTCACACACAACTCAGCAGGAATGAAACGAGAAAGGGGGACGAGCAAAGAGAGCATGTCATGCAAGTTTTCAAAGGGTCAGTGAGAGCTTGTCTCGAGCGCAAAGGAAAAGCGGGAGGGCAAAGAGCAGCGTACTGAGCCATACATGCGAACGCTTCTACAGAGAGATTTATCTGATAAGTGAAGGACAATAACAATGGGTTAGTAGGTGCAAAGGGGATTTTTTTTTCAACTGAACATCATAGGCTTTTATTAGATCTGATCTAAACTAGCATCCATACTAAAAGACGACGTATTTACCATCCATACAGAAAGCAAATAGCATAAATATTTTAAGCGCGTTTCATTTAACAATCACATGATGAGCCTTCTCAAAGCTTGGACTTAAAATTCAAGTCACACACCTCTTAAACGAACATGGACAACAGTCTACCTCCTAAAAGAATGCTTGGAACATCTGACTGAATAAATAAGGATAACTGCTTAAAACACAAAAATGTATTGGAAGAGTGTATTTGCTCATTTGGTCCAACATGTCAAATTCTAGGGAATTACTCAGGAGGGCTGGTGGCTCAAATACCAATGTTTCTGAGGAGTAGTGGTGTGCAAGCAAGTCAAAGTACTGCTTCAACAGAACACCTCATACAAGACCCTTCACTTTTAAGAACTGGGAGGTGGGTAGAGAAAGCGGCACTTACTTCCCACTGCATGTGAGGTGGGATATTCCTGATCTGCAGGTTGCAGCTCCTACGAAAAAACAAAACAAAAAAAAAGGGGTCAAAAAATTACACAAGGCAATAAATCACACAAGTCAGCCATATTTGGATTTAAATGGTCCAGATTCTCACAAGCCACATTCACTTTTTTGGGGGGGAAAAAACGTGGTTGCCTGTCATTCTCACTCTGTCTGCACGGTGTACGTGAATGCGCTGATGACGTATCCTGTTTGCGCGAACAGGGTGTGCAGAGCTACGCAAATACATATTTGACAGGCAAGTAAGAAAGCCAATTAAAATGCTCAAACAGAATATTTTGATTGGACAAACATTTAATCCTACGACTACCACAGAATATAGAAATACATTTAGACTACTTAATGATACCTATTGGGATGTGAAGAGACTTAACCTGCATAACAAAAAAAGGTTTCTGAAGACAATCACCTATTGCACCTTTAAGTCTGAATGGGAGCACCCAGTAGAGGAAGATTTGAAGTAACATTATCTCTACAATGTGTTCTTCTAGTTCAAAATGAAAAATTACGAACTTGCATTCTGAAAATTATACAGGGGTGCACGATAAATATCGGTCAATAATTAATGCACATCTCGTCAGTAAAGCCGGTTCTCTAATCAGCGGTAAATTCCATCAGGTGCGTAGGCAGGCGGTAGGGTCACCGCCTGCCTCTCGTGGGGGTGTTTTGTGCAGTTGGGGTGGTGCACGCGTCGTGGTCTCTGTGATTCCACACAGAAATACAAACTGAAAAACCTGTGAAATCCAAGTTGAAAAATTCTGAGAATGTTCAACATCTGTATTTATTTTGTTTTACAATAATTTTTTTTTCTTTAGGAATCATACTGCACAAAAAGTGCAATAACATTGAATGTTAGAGGGACTGATTATTGTAAATGCAGATCCCAGTGTGTTCTGGTTAAACAATTTGTATTCATTTATTGCTAAGGTTTGCATATGGTGGTGTGGTCTTAATGACAGCTTTCCTAAAAAAAAAATAAAAAAAAATCCTATTCTTAAAATAAGAAATATCCCAATATATCGCCTTGCATCACAATATAGTGCATTGCAACCCCTGTATTGTGATACGTATCGTATCGCCAGTTTCTTGCCGATACACAGCCCTAATCTGAATACAAGGTACCAAACCAAAATAGCACCCATGAGTCGGATTGAAATTGGGGTTTATAAGTCAAGTTAATTAAAAGATGCACCAACTTGCCAGCCAGGGACCAGAATCAGAAGATTTTCTGCACGACCGGCGACTGACTGGCCCATCTCACGTTTTGCCGATTACTTTGACATCACAGCTACACTCACATCCGCATGTAAACATGTCACAACATGAGATGATTAAATTAAATTTATGCATTTAGCAGACGCTTTATGCAAAGCGACTTACAGTACATTCATGCTAACAATTTTTACCTAACATGTGTTCTCTGGGAATCATCAGATGATGACAAATTCAAAATTTGTAATACACATAAGGCCAAAGTAAAGTCCCATTCACACCAAAGAACAAAAACTATAAAGACAACGGTATTAGCATTCACACCAGTTAACAATATAATCTGTTTATTCTTTTTTTATTATTATTCCCAGATTGATTCTGATTGGTTGTCAATATTCATCGGCTGAAAAAAGTCATTCTGAAAGGGATTCCATCAATATGGTTTCTCTGTGCCTTTGTTACAGATGGTGCGTGGACTGAATTTCTGAACTCTTCTCTTTATTGTTATCCTTACAGTTATCAGCCTTGGTGTGAACGGGCATTAAACCATGGTGAAATCACAGGGCTCAATTAATGCTTGTCTGGAACAAGTAGATTTTTTAAAGGGGCAAATGAGAGAATTTGAATTGCCTGACTAGACAAGAAGCATTATTACAACGTCAATAAAAATAACAGGAAACATTCATTATCACCTCCATTTGAAAGCAGGTGATGGCGATTTAGCGGTAATCACAGAACCAGATTTACTGACTAGATACGCATGATCATATCGTTTGATATATCACCCAGCCCTATTATGAATGAATTCAATTTGACAATTTGAACAAATGGGTAGAATGAATGGCTAAATGACTCACTAATTAAAACGGTCACTTGCTGCCACCTGATGGTTTGGTTTAATATTTACGTATATTAATATTTACATAGCAGAAAGATAGAGTTTGTTGACACCAATTTAATTTGAATGGTTAATTATTCTAACCAAATTAATTGAATGCAAGAATTTGATGTAAAAAAATGACATTTAAAAAGGTTAGGAAAATGCCCATTTATAAACAGTGGGAAACAACATCTGATTTTATACAGCAACTCATTTCTACCTCTTTCCAGTCACCGAGCACTTTATTTTGAGAGTTAAGTAAGAGAACATGTAGAACTTGGTCCAAATTGGGGGAAAGTGTAGTGTTTAATGAGTTTTATTTTAATAATTGAGCGTTGAGAAACTGGAGAAAGTCCAACTTAAGTGTACATATATCAGCACAATTAACCTACATGTACAAAAGTGTACATTTCCTAGCAAATTGCAGCCACAGAAAGGGAAAATTAACAGATTCAACTAGGTAGAAAATGCTGAGGCCATTTAAAAGTATTTTTGATAACGGTTTCTTTTAAAACTCACTCAAAGTCCACTTCAACTTGGAATTTCAAAGTCTTATCAAGCGTTATTTAGAAGGACTCAGCTTTTCACAAAAAGCCTAAAAATTCCCTAAAGTAAAATCTACAAACTCTTACCAAAATTGGTTTTTCCCCTCACATATGGTAGCTGGCAAACACCTTGTGGACTCCTATCTCGATTCAAACATCCCAAAGAGAGCGGCAATATTGGTGATTTCACACATGTATGTGACCAACCCCAGGTGTGTGTAAATTAACCTTCAGTTGTAGTGATTTTGCATATCTAGCAAACAGATAAAACCTGAATATACAAGATGTCGGAGATATTTGGCATATTGCCACGTCCCTTGATTTAACAAATGCTGACATGTAGATAATGTGATAAATGTACGGTAAACTTAAAGGGGGATTTATATGATGGAAAGGCTCAGTTAGACATTCATACCACAGGTGATGTGTCTACTGCTAGAAACTCATAATTCTACACAGTCTACAAAACCAACTGGTCAGTGACAAAACAATTAGTTTATGAATCAACTCTAAATTTGTCAATGAACGCGATGACTGTGTACATTCACTTTGAGGAAGATCCAATGGCATCACCTGGACCTGTCAGGAACCCAGACACAGCGTTTAATGTTTACATCACTATGAGTACAAGTAACAAGCCAACTTGGCTACAATCCCAATATAAACTGCACAAATGAATCATTCAATGCAAACAAAACAAATCGCAATATAAATAGAGGTTACTAATACAGAATTTTCTAAAAGCCAAGAACTAAGCGTATCAATGGTTAGAAAAGGGACAGTCTATATCTCAGCTTTGGATTTAATTTTAAATGACAACATACAGCATTATTAGCTTCATTCAAAAATGGAGAGCCTGTAAATATGCCATTCAGCACTGTAAAATTAATTTCAATGGTGACACTTTAATAGACCAGTTCTTTAATTTGAACATAGGTTTCATTAATGTGCATGTTTTGGTGTGGTGATTGTGAAAGATCTTTAACTGCCCACTTGACTTTAAACAACTCCAAAGTTCACGCTCCGTATATTTGCGTATTTACACACTAAAATGAACAAGAACAGAATGTACAGAGGACATGAGAACAAACATGCCTCTACCTGAACAGGTAGACAAACTAACCCTCACACACACACACACACACTTCTACGTCTGTCACACATACACATAGATTGAGGCCTAAATAGTGAGCAATAATGGTGGACTTGTAGCACATTGGTGTTAAAGAAACTGATCTACTATATTCAAGTAATTGACATTGACACACATACGTGCTTCAGCAATCAGCGTGCAGCAACAGTCCTCAGTACTTTATAACATCAATGGATAATCTGTATTATTTATTGTATGGTTACAAGCGATCATAAAATTGGCTCCCTAAAAGACAGCAAACCTCCATAAACAGACATCTTGTAGTGTGCAATTGTTTTAATTATGACCACGAGAAAACATGTTTGATTTTGCTTTAACACAACTGTCGGCAGCAATGATAGTGCTAGGATTTTAGCAATATTTGAACTGAATTTACATTTTCACTTAAGCATAAACACATCTATTGGTATTTTCTTGATTTTCTCTTAAGTTTTTTGATTGTGCAGCAACCAATTTAAATAGCAAAGAAACACTACATTGTCATCCAAAACATTTCTCTCTCCAATTCAGCACTTGGTAGCAACTAATTTCAGAAGCAACAAACTGTCAAACGAAAGAATACCATGTTGCTTCTGCAAAATGGAACATGCATATGTATGCAATATATATAAAAAAAGTTGGTTCCATGTAAATGGTCACCATTAACTACTGCAACACGCTGACCCAATTTTAAAATAAAACAAAAAGAAGTTTTGCCAAGAAATTAAAAACAAGGTCATTCAAATAAATCACTGACATATCAATTCTCAAAATTAAAAGCATGCCTTAAAATAAACTACAGTGCCAATCCTAGCAATGCTATATAGAGTAAGGCCTGGAGACGAAACTGAAGTTGTACAGGCTGTAAGGGACATTTGCACTCCCGAAGAGTGTAGATGTCAAGAGGAGAACAATCACTTGGAGTCATCTCAGGAATTATCAAAATGCATCACAACTTGCATTCAACATCTGTGCAATTCCTGGACATGTTTTCCCCAGCGTGTTTACGGTGTCAAATCCAAGGCAACACAATCCAAATTTGATTCTGTAAACTATAACCAGTGAGGCAAAAATACCACAGGTAGTGTAGCGCTCATGTATGCTCATTTTAAAAAAGGAACTGCTCACTTAGAGAAAACAATTTATTTAATAATAAATCATTTTGAGCTTCAAATTATGGGTTGAGCGCGATACTACAGAATACAAGAAGTTTTGTATGCTTCACTAAAACCCACTGTCGCAAAAGCTTTGACAGAATTACGTAACCTAAAACAACAATACACACGTTCACCATTTAATCTAAAAAAAAAAAAAAAAAAATACTTAGCTTACACACACACACGCATATCAAATCTACTAAAAAGGCACAGAGTTAATAAAGAAAGCATTAGCACTCAGCTGAATGATCAGAGCGATGTGTGAGACCAGTAAAAATGACGAAGGAAAAAAAAAAAAAAAAAAAGGCCAAGGCCAGACATATATAGGTGTATGCACCGGGGCAAGTGACCTTAAAAAAAAAAAAAAAAAAACTAAAGTTAAATTAAAAATCACACACACCAAGAACTACTAAAACATTATAAAACAAATTCCATTTGGTAAACCTTCACATTTTATTTTTGTAATGTCAACTTCAACTAAAAGTACAGCCGTATGACATTCCTGGTTTCATGTACGATTTAAAAACTTCCCTTTTCTTTTGAGGAATTTGGTGGGATTGGTGTGCTCTTCCAGCCCTGGTCTGCATTCCGGTGGGAATGCAATATGGAATGTTCTCCTACAGCAGATTAAGCTATAGGAGCAAGAGGGGAGTGTGTGCATACATGTGTGTGGGGTTAGGATGGGGGTGGGGTGTTAGTGCCCCTTTTCAGGGTAAACTCTCTCTGCCCCTGGGGGTGGGGTCTGGTTACCATAGTAACAGGTTAGCCTACAGACAAGAAAGGGAAAAGGGGCGGGGTTTGGTTGTGACATAACGGAAGTAGAGGGCATCTTCATTTACTTCAAAATCCAACGGACATGCAACATAACTGTCTGTGTGCACACATGTATGAACGTACATGGTACAATGGGGGGGCTTGGGGAGACTTCCCACCACAAACACTCCAGGAGGAGCCAGTAAACGCAGCCGAACGTCATATTTCACAAGATAGTGACTCCATCACGAGAACGCACATCTCAACTGAAATCAATATCCTTTAATATTTAGTTTTAGAACAATTTAGTTTTAAATTTTGTTTTAAAAACAAAATTACATCTACAAGTAGGACAATTTTTTTTAATTGCCACCAAATAATAAAAAAGCTATATATTGTTTAACTTAAACCAAAGAAAAAACAAACAAACAAAAAAATAAAGCCTTCAAAATTTTAAAAGCAGGATTTGACCATACACGAAAAACAAATTGCGAAATATAGATTACACTAATTTAGCCTTGAATGTGATACGCCACAGCTAAGAATTCTCCATTTTAAGCACACAATACCTAGCTTATATTATTTTCCCATAGATTGCAATTAGTAATGTGAGTGACAATTTTGCTTTTTTTTTTTTTTTTTTTTTCACTACGTGTAATGGGGCTAGATGGGTGGGTGTTAGTGAAACGAAACTTGTAAAGGTGGGCTGTCCATGCAGGTTGCTCAGACACAAAGGGAAAACGGTGTCACATAACATGAAGTAGACCATCTTAATTTACTTAAAATCCAAGGGAATGCAGATAATGTCTGTGTACATATATATAATACATAAATAGGGTTGTGACTTCCCACCACAAACACTCCAGGAGGAGCCAGTAAACGCAGCCGAACGTCATATTTCACAAGATAGTGACTCCATCACGAGAACGCACATCTCAACTGAAATCAATATCCTTTAATATTTAGTTTTAGAACAATTTAGTTTTAAATTTTGTTTTAAAAACAAAATTACATCTACAAGTAGGACAATTTTTTTTTAATTGCCACCAAATAATAAAAAAGCTATATATTGTTTAACTTAAACCAAAGAAAAAACAAACAAACAAAAAAATAAACCTTTCAAAAATTTAAAGCAGGATTGAACCATAAAGAAATTCTCCATTTTAAAGCACACAAAATACCTAGCTATATTATTTTCTCATAGATTGCAATCATAGTAATTGTTGAGTGACAATTTTTGCTCTTTTTTTTTTTTTTTTTACAAATAAATAGCATTAATATTTAAAATGTAGCGAAGTTAGCAACCCTGTAAAATTAAATAGAATATTTAAAAACAAAGACTGACTGTCCACACTAAATGTTCCAAATTTTTCCACAGACAGAGTATCTGTTCTAGCTGAGACCCTTTTCCCACACTCTCTTCTAGCAGTTGGGGCCCCCTTTAAGCCACACGTGTGCATGCACACACACACACACATACATACAGTGCAAGCTCTGAGCAAAAACGGCTACGCTAGTAATCGAGGAAGCTAGCAATGAGAAAGAAAAATGGCGTATGAAACGAAACTTGTAAAGGCTAATGGGCTGTCCATGCAGGCTCTGCTCAGTGTACACACAAGCCTGGTTGAAGAACGGTGTCACAATCAACATGTTTTTAATGTATGAACCATCTTAACTATGCTACCAAATTACAATTATCCATTAAAAGGAAAGATATATAATAATGCAGATTAATGTAAACATTAATGTGAATACTTATATATATATATATACATAATTATAGTAGGTCCTGTGTCCATGACACAGCCTTGTAATGCACCCTGACCAAACTATGCTTCCAGAAAACGGCTCCATAAAATGCACACCCCTTGGTACATTCACACACACTCACACTCACGAGGCCAAACTTTACCCAACTTTCATATTTTGTGTGTGTGTGGGGCAGGGCCTAAGCTGAGACTCATATGATATAATGCAAGATCACTCCCATCATGCATTTCACTATACTTAGCTCTCATTGGTTTGCAGTTCAAACTAGCTTTACATACACAACCTCTGACCTGCTCCTATCAACATTTACTACATGTATAATGTTTATTTTGTGATAATGTTTATTTTGCTACACATTTAACACTCAAATTATACGGTTTCCATGATTTACATACTAACCTCATCATAATAAGCTATTGTTTTAATACACTGTTAGTGTATAAAAATTAAACCGCAAATAACCTGTCCACTTAATGTCACGTCATATTAAAAGATCAGCTGGTCCATCAAGAATAGCCTTATAATTGAACTAACCGCAACATGCGTTTAACCATTACGAATAAAAAAATAATAATATTTAAGTCTACTTTAGTCAAAATAATGAACTACCTATAATTAATTCAAAAGTGCCAAATGCTTCACATTATAGTTTTTAACAAAACAAACTTTAACTTAAACTACATACAATTCACGTGGAAACGTATTTAACGAGAACTCACTTTAAAAAAAATAAATACATATACATAACCGCTAATTAATTATACATAAAAAAATGCAGGACACTGGGGAATTTATAAACAGCTTATATGTTCATGAGGCAGTTGCAAAGTGAAAATAAGGCGAATATTCATTATATCTGTAGTCGTTACGTCAACTTAATTATTACAATAAAACAGCAACCCACTCACACACGGTTGGTAAACAGTGCTTTGTGGCTTACACCGCGTCTAGTCGTTACAGTTCCCGTGAACCCACAAACCGGTTTTCGTGACAAGACCTCGACCTTTGCAGTCCACGCGCGCTGAGGAGTCCATCTCGTGCCTGAGCAGCGCGAGGAGGGGAAAGAGGGGGCGGAAGCACTGAGCGGCATGACTGAATAGTAGTTTCTTCTTAAATGGACGCCAGAGCAAGCATGGCTCCATAAATGCACATCCATGTGCAACGTGACGTCCCATTTACAACGTTTGCGTTCTCACTTTGCACACCTCTACTGCGTTTCTTGTTACGTTTTGTTAAGGCCTAAAGGCCCAGTAATATGTGAACTCAGCATATCAAGGGCCTCAGATGTAGTACAAAACCCCACATTCCGCACGCTGACATGGAGGTTCAATCAGTAGCATATTGTAGCACTTTTTTTTTTTTTGCTACCAAACACGCCTGTGGATTTACATTTAAAGCAGGTAGCCTACATAAAACACAGTCACCACCCTAATCTTGAATTTCGCTTTCAAATAATTTGATGGATAATATGAACGTAAAACAAATCAAATGAGAGCCATTTAAAATATTAAAAACAACAAGTACGATGTAAAATCTGGCCTTGTCAGGAGAAAAATATCTGGAGATAATTCTTCAAAACCAAAACGTGGACTTAGCCATTTTTTGGATGAAATTGCGAAATTTACAAATAAATCTTACCTTTGTCGCTTAGGGACAGAGTGCTCCACTTCTAAGACTTTTCCGTGAAGTTCTACTTTCCCTGAAAAATATTAATTGTATTTTAATAAGTCACATTTTTATTTCAAACAATGTATATTGTGTGGCAAAGGTTTACAATTTACGAAAGTGCAAAAAAAAAAAAAAAGCCATTTACGCTACGTGTACAGAAACTACACTGACATGTAAGATAAAGAACATTTCCACTACAATCTAAGACAAAATTAGTTTTATATTAAAAAAAATGCATACAAAATTTCCCAGAGGTTAAACTTGGAAGACAAATTTGCCCCCACGCTTGCGCGAAGGCCTCAGCTACGAGCAGCGAGACACTGACTTGTTAAAGAAAATCACGAAAACGTCCACTGACTAATACGGTCTCTTTATGGCAAATATTGCAGGTTTTACACAATGCACACTCGTTCAAAACATAATCAACCCATAATGTAGAGAAAAGGGAGTAGTCGAAAGGCCTACAAGCCCCCAATGCAACCCAACCACCTGGTGTTTCAGAACTCGTAATTACAGCGACAAAAGTGATACATTTTTACAATGGCAAAGTTCACAAAACCTCCAGTTCTGTGTAACACTTTAATTCACTTTCAAAAAAGTGCTCCACGAGCTGCGTTTAGAAGCCACACGAAACACCAAGAACATTTTAATTCCAATAAATATTATGTGCAGCCTCTTGCCGCTTGGATATCGGAGTTTTTTTTAACACATTATTTCACATTATTGCACACATAAGCAATGCTTCAACTTTGATAGACAGTTGCCATTCAGTTATTTTGATACTAAAGCGAGACTTGGCGTTCTCGGCGAGTAAAGACCGTGGTTAAAAAAAAACTGAAAGTGAATAGCCTACACTTGGTCAAAAATACGAACACATCCCAGTTTTGCATAGGCGTCTAATTGTGAAACGCGACCGCTGCATGTGCATTGTAATTCATTTGGAGGGTGGACAAAATCACATACGCACAAAAGTCTCACCTGAAAGAGTGTCAATGGCCCTCATCGCTACCTTTTCGTCGGGGCAATCCACAAACGCATAGCCACTTTTTACGAGAAAGGGTGCACTGAAAGGTATCTTCCACTGCTCAAAGATACTTTCCAAGTCCAGCGCGCTCGCCTGCTCGCTCACGTTCCCGATGTAGAGCTTATTCATTTTGTTGTATACGGAAAAGAGCGACCGTGTTGTAGAGGGCAGCCCTTTATCGCGTCGCTCAGATGGGCAGTGTTTGGAGAGAGAGAGAGGGAGTGAGAGAACCGCTCTGTCGCTCAGCGGAGGGTTTGGGAGTGTTCTCCCAATCACTCCAAGCTACTGTGATATTTGATGGACGAGATCGCCGCCGTGCTTGCGCGCACTCGCGTTTCCTCTTGATTTAAACGCGCTGAATTATTTATTCCGTCACCTCTGCGAGGCAAGGGCCGGGAAGATAGAGAAAGTTTCTTTATTCTTTGGCGATGCGACTAAATTGTCACACGCGTTTGTGTAGGCACCGCCTCTTAATAACATCGAGGGAACGGGAAACAAAAAAACGCTAAGTTCTTCTGCCTTTTTCAATGAGCCACGTGTTCAAACTACAAATCAGTCCTGCACGTGAGGTGTCCCGGTTCCTCAATTAAGTGTCGGATTGGGGGAAATGACACAGGGATGACTGGGGTGGGGACAGATAAAGATGGAGAGAGAGAGAGAGAGAGAGGGTAAAACATTGCAGGGATTCCGTGCAAAAAGCTAACTGTACTCGTTGTACTGTTAATGATATTCCGTTCGGTGGACTTTTCTCCCCTAATGCCGTTCTGCGCTCTCATTGGTTGTTGGTGGAGTTGTAAAGAGGCGTTGCACGCACGCTCGCTCGCCTCACAACGCTTGAAACCAGCGCTGAGGCTTTATCTGAGTTTATGGTGGGCTGCCACATAGGGGACGAGGGGGAGGGTCTGCCATTCATACAGCATCTACACTATTTCTTTATTTTCTATAGAATCTATGATATACATACATACACGGTGAACAATCGAGGCCACATTCAATCAAGCGATAATGTCTTTTACTCTCCCATTTTACGAAGAAAAATCCTACATGCGCAACTACGTATAGGCTAATTATTTACACACATACATATGTGAAGCATTTTGCGTTACTCTACGCAGCTTCTTAACTATACATGCCTACAGTTTTTGACTACTGTGGCCTAGTGTAACGTGACCTAACCTGATTGAACAAAGCGAATTATACACTTCCGGTGCCTAAAGAATGGGGAGGGCCATGCGGATAGAAAAGTCGTAATGGCGAGTGGTTAAGGCGGGCCTCCTTCTGGCACAGTGGGGAGGAGATCATAGGCCTGTGTGTTGGTTCATGCAATATGCTTTAGACTTCTTCCCCGAAAATTGGCCACATTTCTTTCACTGTTCCGCAAAAAAGAGTTGCATAATATCTGGATATGCGGCCTGCAAATGGCTCGACCTTCCACGTAAAACGGAGACATTTACGCTGGGCCCACGCCCTTATGCGTCTCTTTCTCTCTCCCCCTCTTTTTCTGTCACACACACATATGTCGTGCTTGTTCTCTTTTAAAAGATGTGTCCGTACGCATATAAAGTCAGATTTGATAAATATTCAAGTTGTATAATATTTGCATCGCAAGTTTAGGATATGACACGTTCGGAAAGATTTTCTGATAATAAGGACGAATTGAGATTTTACGCCCTTATTGGTGACTGTGAGATTTGAGACACTGTTGGGGGGTTTTCCGAACAAAAATGTACATTAAATGCTTTTAGTGGTTTCCATGAGGCCAATAGGAAAGCGTAGGCTATTCAGAAATTTACGTCAGGATTTCTTTAAGTTTACGTGTTGGCGCGTCCTAGCAATTTCATTTGATTGAATTTATGTAATTTATTTGTTATGTTACCTGGCGTATGAATTAAATGAGGAATATTCCTAAAATATTTTCGTCTTTGATTTACCAAGCCCCACAAAGAAGCCCACACACGATTAATTAAATTTAAATCCAAGAATCATGCTGATACATTTTTTTTTTACAGTTTTCTGTAACAATAAGCATGCATATTGTTCAAGATAAAATTTATTTAAAATAAACTAGTAGGCCTAATGTACTTTCGTTATATAGTGATGCTTTCGAATTAATTTCGTCCTTGTTTGATAGTACTAGCCCAATTAAACTTCTCTTTGTATCATACACGTTCATCTTTATATTATTTTATAAATTTAACTGTATTTAATTTTCAGCCCTGGCCATCTTTCCCAAAACAATAGTTAATGGCATAAGCAAAGGAGGTTTCTCTCTCTCTTTTCCCTCGACGATTTACTTTTAACCCAGATTCTGCCTTACCAATATTTATTTAGCCTTTTTAACACATACACTGAAGTAGAGTAAGCCATAAATCGTGCTTTGTTCTATATTAGCAGTAAAACTGCCACGTTGCTCGTTTAACCCTTGTGCGGCCCTCATTTGGGAGTCACACTCAGGGTCTTCAGGGGTCATAAGTGACCGGACACCTAAAATGTAACTTTTTTGCCCCCCAGTAAAATCAGTGGAATATATTTTTATTCAATAATATTTTTTCTTTTTTCTTTTGTATTTTGAGAAAATTTTAAGGTATTAATTCATATTTATGCAATAATTATGAACAATTTTTCTCATAGAAAATAGTACATAATTTTTTTTTTCTAATTTTTCTAAATTATTTTCGAATTAATGTTGTATTTCAGATTAAACCAGAGACTAGGCCTTTCAAATACATTTTTTTTGAAGATTTTTTAGCGCCACCTGGTGAGAGCAAAGAAAGAAAAACATGTAAGTGCATGGTGCAACCACTTATTACCAGTATAGGAATCTATAGAGAGGCTTGTGAATTCCCTTATTGTTTTTAGACATAATTGCTTACTCATATTAAGTAGTGGACTTGAATATATATTAATACATTCTAAAGAGTACTTTTTGTATATTTTTTTATATTTCTTCTGTTATAAATAATGATTTCATGCATTATTTGCATTAAAGTTTTTGCATTATGATTGCAATCAAACCTGAACATATTGTTCAGTGGCACAGAGCTCCTGCAAAAAAATAAAAAATAAGAATCCTCAGAATGGTGCAAAGGACCAAGTCTGAGTTTCTAAGTGCACTGACAAACCCAAGAGGCAGCGCTTGCTTCTCATCGCTGTTTTACAGACAGCAGGTCATAGGTGTGTGCGTGTGTGCGCGCGTGTGTGCGCGCGCGTGTGTGTGTGTATGTGATTATTTAGAGTGTCATACCTTCACTGCTGTTAGATTTTCTCTGCATTATGACTGAATTATTGAATGGATTTCACATTCTCAAAACTTTGCTCTGTGTTACAGACACAGTAGTTCATAGGTGTCTATGTGTAAGTATGTGTGTGTGTGTGTGTGTTTGTGTGTGTGTGTGTGCATCTGTGTGTGATTGGATGTGTCAATATCACACTCTTGATGTTTTATAGTGTTATCCCTTCACTGCTGTGCACTTTTTTTCAGTTTTGTGATCGATTTGTAGATTGTGTACACAAATATTCTCTGAATTGTTGTATTTTTGTCTATTTCCCATTCATTTCCTATGGACGGTCATTTTTGACCGAAGACCCTGAGTGTTACTATTTTTTTTACGCCCACTTAGACTGTTCGAATCATGCCCTCAATTTTTTTGTATGTTCACACCCCAAATGCCATGAAAGTCACCGCATTTCATATCATTCCGATGAAGCTGTGATTTTTAACATTTCAAAACGTAAAATATTCCGGTCGGAAATGACCGAAGACCGCACAAGGGTTAAAATAATTTGTACGAAGAACCCTGAAATCCTCATTAGGATGTTTTATAATTGAAAAGAACTAGCTTTTTAAATGCCATATATAGTAACTTTAATTGGCAACTAAAAGTGTAAAAAGTAACAACATCTGATTTCTCAACGTGTTAATGTGAGTAACGTCAGAGTCAGACAGCATGGGTCTGGATGCCAGTAGTATAGCTCGCGCAACTGAAATACTACTGTAGAATGGCACGCACATGATGCGCTGCTATTGGTCGAAGAGGAGACCAATGAGAGCGCAGCTCCTTTCTGCTTTACTACTCTCCCTGACTGCTGCATCGGCTGTGTTCATTCATTGGTTTTCATCTACAGCTCTTCGGTACAAATCCAGGCGCGAAAAAAAGTCTAATAAGGGGTAGAATTACTTAAGTTTCAAAATAAAAAAACCGGAACATATTATGCACCATACATTTTCTTTCAGTTTGAGTTCAAAAGGTAAAAGACACGCAAAGAAAAGAAAATATGGAGGAGGGCTCCGTTTTCACGAGGTATTTCGAGGTAGTTCGCATGTATGTGTTATATATTCAGCATTTTCTGATTCTGTAGACTTGGTTGTTTCTTTACAGATGTGGCGGAAAGTCTTAGTTTATGCATTGCCTTAAGATACCCAGTCCTTTTGTCTAGCACACATGTGGGGATTCTCCTCCCCTCATTCGTTGGTCAAATCGGAAGCCCATTTTCATACCATTGCCCCTTTTTTTGTACCGTCCATTTCCTATAGTAAATTTTGTATAGACTGTGATAATGAATACGCACTTTGTAGAATCACCAAACCTACATTCGTACAGGATGTTTGTGGGGGTTGCTTTAAATGCATGCTATTGGAAAGGAATGCGACCCGTTGCTCCACCCGTCAGGGGACACGTTTTCTATAGGAAAACATTGTTTATGTAGGCTAGTATGCGGATTGAGGGTAGTATGTCGGTTAGACGAAAAGTATATACGGGCTTTACTTAAAAACATCGGGATAATTTGCCTTTTAAATCGAATTAGGGACCCAAACGGTAACATAAGTACGTTTTGAACGTCGCCTATACATTATATACAGACAAAAGGCTAACAAAAGTAAAAAATGCTGCCTTCGCGTTCGTTGAAGAACACTGGAATTAAGCACTATGTAAGTTGAAAAGTATTTTTTGTACCGTTTCAGATTTCGAGTACTTTTTGCGTGTTTTTAGCCTGTGCTCCCTGTTGAGTGAATGTATGGAGCATTGTGTGCAGTAAACGCCATGTTTATGCGAAGATTTGCTTTCAGAAACGTTCACAGAAGTTTTGTGTATAGCAACCAGCTTCGTGTAACAGTTATTTTGAAACTAGTATTTTTTTGTTGGAAACCAATTACTACTAGTTTTCTGTTGATTATGTTTTAAGGATACATTTTTATTTGACAGTTTAGTCGATGTTTATGTTCTTGGCTGTATCAACCACTGTGTATTTATACAGAAAATGGCGGTACTGTTTCACATCTTCCAGTAGTTTTTTTTTAAAGCCTGTTTCCTGTGTTTATGTCAAAATAACTCGTGTAGTTAATTTATTTAAACTATCTTTAGGTTACTATAATGTCATCCTAAGGAATGTGTTGAGTATTTAGTCATTTAGTTGTTTAACTTACGTACGTTCATTCCGTTATTAATTCACTTCATACCGTTTCGCTGTTTTTAAGAATGTTAAAAGACTTTGAAAGCTGAAATGTAAGATTTAAAGTCACGTAATCGGAATATTATTATTGTGCTTTACACTGTGGAAAGTTGGAAGTTTCTACGTATTTACTTAGCTATTCTATTTTGAGATACTTGCATTTTTTAAAGGAATTATGAAATGATGATGATGATGATGAATAAAAAAGAAGCACATAAATAAAACAAAAAATAAACAAACCATGGTCTACATAAGTTATTTGTAGGCCATGGCCTATATAAATCTGTCCTGTCTCTGAGTATTTGTTAAAAATCATAAATTTATTTTCATTTATCTTTTACAGAGCTTAGAACAAAATTGAGATATACAAATATTTGTCTCAAATCATTTTAAGAACAAAAACAAGTTAGCGTAACCTGTGTGATGAGGTAGGCCTGACCCTTGACCGTGGAGCCTCAAAAATCAAAGCCTTGCAAACTTAATCAGGTCCTCTGTGTAAGCTAATGAACAGAGGATTGGAAATAAAAAGAGGTTTTATTTAAATGTTTAAGACATGCTTGGTTAGAGGCCTGTTTAAGTGCAGTACGTAACGTCTGAATATCTTAAAAGACCTGTAAAACAAGTCCAATCCTATATTCATTGTCTTAAGCAGAACAAAGCTAGACAGACCCAAGTTGTCACACATTTAAATAAATATTAATTGTTTAATAGCCTACATTGGCATTAAGGGTTAAGAACGCCCTCCGTTTCCAGAAATTATTTTTGTAATGTACACGAATAAGAATAAATTGTACTTTGCAGGCTGATATTTTGAGTGGTTTCAGTTCAAGGTTTATAGCATTTTAAGTTAATTCAGAAATGGGTATTGTATTTTTTCAGTTTTAATATGTATGGTTGCCACTGAAGACGTGGGAGGTCATAATGTGTGCGCTAATTTTCTCATGTCCATTTGAAATAATTGGTATGGACTGATTTTTATTTTATATGATGTAGAAATCCATTTATAGTTAATTTTTTTCTATGTGTCCACTGTTATGTTTGTTGGTGGACAGGTATATAATGTACGTTGAAGAAAATTCAAGGAGATAAAGACTGTTTACGCTACAGAGTAAAGACTGTTATTTACTGCGCCCAACAGTCATTTTAATTGCTGAGATGCGCTGAAAACATAAGAATAAAAATAGTAGAACCAGGAAACATTTTTGAGATGTACACAAGTAGTGTGACTTAAATATGTGGTTTATTTTGTGTAAAAGTTGACATATGTGAGGATGTCCATTTTTCACATTTGAGTTTGATAAAGTTCTTGAATCAAATATGTAGATTTTATCACTGCATTTGTAAAGTTTAAAGTGTATTTTTTAAGTAATTTAAAAAAGTGAACATTTGCAAAGAAATGCACAGTGTGAGAATGATATAAGGGTATTTAATTTTTTTCCTTTTCAAAGAAGCTACATATGGGATGTGTGAATTTAAGCAAATTTAATATTAACTCAATGCACCACAGCACAATAAAATAATACATTCTTATATTATCTTATTAAAGATGTCTTCTAAGGAAAAATTGTGATGTGATGAATTATCTGTTTTTATTATTATTATGATAATACACTGACAGCTGATGCATTGTCAATTTTCCATAAAATATGATCTCATATAATGAAGTTACAAAATTATTGGAGTTTAATGACTTAGAAGAGTTGCAGTTAGCGACTTTGAACTTTAGGTCCACCAAAGTCTTTTTTTTTTTTTTTTTTTTTGTAATAGTCTCTGAAGACTCGTTTGCACATTTACTATGTATATTCAAAAGTACTTTTAAGAACATTTTAGCAGTGTTGGCCTCATGTCACTTCCTTGCCACATCAGGGAGTGAAATCTAAGCAATGGTCTTGTCTCAGAACTAACTTACTCGTCCACTCCACTAATCTGAAATGCCTGGATAGGTGAAAACAATATGGCCGACAGTCTAATGTAGCCAAGGGCTCCACACTGCTCTAATGGAGTACCTGGTGTCCTTTTCTGCTCGTTTACTATAGATGATTCCAAACACATTTCACACAGATTCACAAATGAAAGCTTCTCGTAAGATCCTGTGAACACTCTTAACAAAGTTTTAACTACTGCAGTGGCACTGTATAAATCTCAAGATCAGCCGTTCACTCAAACATGCATATATTTGAATTCATGTTAATGAACTGGTCTGTTAAGCATTCTTTAAAATTTATTAAAAAGTGGCAAAAAATTCTACTGAAATAGAATTGATGTCATGTTAACCATACTACAAATCATGACAGCAGCATGCATTCGTCCATGTTTAATCATCTTGTGTATATGGTTGGGGGGAAAATGGCTGTATTTCGTAGGCTCATCGGTTCAGTTTTTATAACGGCTTCAGTTTGTCTTTATTGGAATGTTCAACTTTGAAGAAAACTTGTACAGTTCTCCTCTTTATTAGTGATTATTCATTATTATTGAGATTTACGAAATGCATAAGCATTTACTTGAGTTTTATGATGACATTGTTACAGTATTGTACCAATTATTTCTGTCTGATTTGTTTTCAGTCTTTAAAAGGTTCTAAATACATTTTTAAAGACATCTTGTGTTTACACTTTATTGTAACATACTGATAACAATGCAAATTATCAATGTTCTATTCACCTGCTATTATTGTGACCCAATTATTATACCCAGTGTGTTTTAAGTTTAAAACCATTTTAAAAACAGTTTTTTTCCCTTAGACATTAAACATTACGTGCTAGAAACTGCACTGCAAAACTAATTTCTAAGCTATAAATTAGATGTTTTTTTCTTCTGCACATTTTAATGTTTTTTTTTTTTAATTTAGCATTTAAAATGTTTAAGGCAAGTTGACAATTTCTTTAGAGTACATTACTGAAATTATTATTAATTATGCTTATATTCCCAGCTTTGAAGAACATTAAAAAGACTAAGTAGCACATAAAAGCATGTCTTGTCATAATAAAAAGAAACATTTATTTTGAGGTCTTTATTTCTTAAGAAAGAAACAAAGCAACACAATCCTGAAAATAAAAGTATTTCGTCACAGATGAGGCAATCCAAGCCTGCTTTCTATATGATGCTCTGCCTCACAGATGTACAGCAACTCCCACACACACTCACTCTCTCTTGGAATCACATACATCCCCACTAAAAGATGCCCAGTATATAGGAAAACTCATCACACCTTACAAGCACACTACAAAAAACAACTCATAAAACCCCATAATGACAGTATTTATGATCTCCACAAACCTTACATACTGGGAAGTCTACAAATAAAGACAAATCTTTCTCTAGTACAATGAGTTTACATGTCTTTATAAATGTATAGCTCGATGCAAACAGGCAAAAAGAAAGAAGTCTTCAGGATCGTCTTAGTATCTTCCTGCAAAACACAAACGTTCTATTAGAATGAGTCTACAATTAAAACGTCCATCACATGGTACATGATTCAGTGGGCAAACGGGTGAATAATGGGATTTCATGAGTAATGCACTCTAGAAGCTGTGGCTTATCAGGCAGGCATGCATTTGGGCATCTGTGGAAAATTCAGATTGCTCAAGGCTTTTAAAACCACTCACGTGGGCTGTATGAGCGAGATCTTGAGCGAGACCTGTACCGGCTGTAATAAGGTGACGGAGAGCGCCTCCTGCTGGAAAAGAGAAGAAGAGATTAGAATTCATAAGAACCTTTACAGAAACACTATACACAATGCACACATTGAAGTATATATTCAATGTTACCTGTATCTGTAGTCATACTCATCATAACGGTCGTATCTGTCGTAGCCACGATCGTAATACGAGTCTCTTCTCCGACCACCGCCGCCGCCGCCACCACCACCGCTGCTGCTGCTGCTCCCACCTCCATTACTAAAAGTCACATTTGAAGTGTTAATACAAACCACCCATACCAGTTCAGCTTATTTGGCAGAATGGTTTTTCTGGCCTGCAAAACACTCACTGTGTGGGCCGACCCATGTAGATGCCTGGTGTGGGGGTGTGTGCACGTTTAGTGATGGAATAATCCACCCTGATGCGCCTTCCATCCAGCTCCATGCCATTAGCCCGCTCCATTGCCTGTAGTGAGGGATAAATGGTCTGTTTAGACAGGATATACAGTCAGAGAGCGTCTAATAACATTTGAGTGCTCAATGAAGGTCTGAAAAACCTAGTAATGAAAATGTCTTCGTGTTGTTAAGGATCAAAGAGACGGTTAAAATGGAAATTCTGACATTATTTACTCATCCTCATGCCATTCCAAACTTTTTGTTCAATGGACCATAAAATATGACATTTTTATCCATACAGTGGAAGTCAGTGGACACCATAACTACTTGGTTACCAAAAATATCTTATTTTGTTAATGCACTGTGAACAAACAAATAATGAACAACCTGATTTTTACTAAAGTTAATGGATTAATAGATGCTATAAAAATATACTGCTCATTGATCATCCAGACTGATGTGTGAACATAATTAACATGTTTACTTCACATGAGTGCAATATGTATAGCCAATTAAATATAAACTGTAGTTTTCATGACTATTCCAGTCCTGTAAATCACAAATTGCCTGATATTTCCAGATTTTACCTAAACAAGTCAATGCGTTTACTAGATTACAACACGTAATCCGAAATTGTCCTTAAAAAGGAAACTGCTTAGACTGTGAAATTGCATTGGCAGGGCATTTCCAGCTGGGGATGTACCTCTTTGGCATCGGCGATGTGCTCAAAGTAAACGAAGGCAAAACCGCGAGAGCGTCCCGTTCGCTGGTCGTAGACAACATTGACACCGGCCAAAGGGCCGTGACGTGAGAAGACCTCTCTCAGGTCTCGCTCTGTTGTGTACAGACTGAGACCAAACACACCCAGACACGTGTTCGGGTCTGGATTGGCCTGTAAGAGGGACAGAGGTGTCAGCACTAAACTGCACAGAAACAATTGTAACATTTTGTGCACAAATATTACTGATCACACTGATGCGTAAACACTAAAATCACATTTTTGTTCTTTGACGATGGGTAAAAAACATTTATGTTTCTCCGATCGTAAACCTTCAAATTTCATACCACAGAAAATATTCACATGCAATGACATGAAAAATAATTACTGGACGTGATGGAAAGCAGCTCAACATTCCTTTCGTATGTAATAAGCAGTCTAAGATCCTGTGTGTTTATTGTTACAACCCTCCAACAGAGATGATGTGCCAGTTGTTCAGGAAATACTTCATTGCTTTCTCTGGTGGGGGCAGCAAATCAACATGACTGCCTAATTCTCTGAAATGTCTGTGGGTAACTGTGTGACAGTATTTAATAACCCCGTTAAAGAGATTTTGATGCAAAAACAAACATTACAGCTTTCCGTCCAACAAAACATGTCTTAGGGCATCACAGTATGAATGAGTACGGTCATTGCATGAGCCATCTGAAGGGCTTCACAGTCAATGCAGGAAGACAAAGTGATTCTTACAAACCAAAAGTCATCACATGAACCTCTTAAACCCTTTAAAAGGCAACATTGAGACTTGCTTGGTCTAGTGGTTATTGTTAAAAGGTTAAAAAAGGTCCACATACCCTGGCGTCACCATGACTGTGTGAGTCTTTTTTGGAGTCATGGCTGTATGAGCTCTGTTGATGCAATAAGAAGGAATGACAGGGGTTATTAAAGACAGTCATGTTCGTCCCCGTGAGGATGTGATGGGGGTTTGCATGCATTTTGTACAAAACAGAAACACACCTTTAAGGCTAGCAATTAAAACATCACTTAAAAAAAATACATAACATGTTCTTTATTTTAAAGCACTTGAAGAGTAGGGTTCAAAATCAGATAACCAAGCCTACACTCTCAGAGAGAAACTCTAAGGTACAAAGACTAAAAAGTACACCTCTGATCCTTATTTACCCCCAAATGTTACATAATTACACCGTAATGGTAAAGGAAAAGGTACCAGTCAAGTGCCATTTTGGTACATTATTTTCTGACATAATTTCAAATCTTTTAATTAACAAAAATGGTAATTAAAGTGATTTCAAGGGATAGGTCACCCGAAAATTACATTTCTGTTATTATTCGCTCACCATAACGTAGAGTAAAAGAATGTCATCATATGTATCGTAAGCGGATGCCACGAGCAATGTGATTTTTAAAACAAGCGTTTCATTCATAAATTCAAACAACTTTACTTTCACACTGTGTATATACAAACAGAAAGACAACAAGTGCAGTGCTGAAAATGGGCAGAGTTACATAAGCTCTAAAGTCTAAGATATTTCAGGTATTTCTGCTGCAAGATGACAAAGCTTTTACTTCATCTCTGTTTATTAACAAATATTAATGATGTTATTCCAAACATATAATCACCAATAATGACTTTGTTACCTGTAACTGGAAGCATCTACATATTAAATTAATAAAGCATAAACAGTTTTTATGTGACTGCGGAAATTTCAAGAACAGTATGTTTTCCTATTTTTTTTTTTCAGGATTTTCTGAATGTTTAAGGCACCCAGCCACTTGTCTATGAATCACTGCTGTATGCTGCCATTTATTAAAATAAAATATTTTCATAAAAAATATAAAGAAATATCATATAGGTTTGCAACGATATGATGGTAAATAAACAATGAAGATTTAATTTTTGTATGAACTATATTTTTAATAGCAACTGCAGTAACAGTAGTTGTGGTCCCTAAACTTCGACTCCTATCCCATGGCACTCACCCGACTGCCAGTGTGTCTGCGGCGGTTAGACATGGGCGATGTGCTCTGGCTCCGTCTGCGGCGGTTGTCAGGGCTGTTGGAGTGAGAACGAGACTTCTTCCGGTGGGAGTGAGACCGAGAGCGGCTGTAGCGGCGATTCGAATGCCGCCGAGAGTGAGACCTGGAAAGGACCCAAACACAGAGTGAGATATCCCAAATAAACAGAAATGAATGTGCTTTTCAAGAAAGAAATGGCTTAGTGACATGAACTGACCTTGACTTGGAGCGGGATCTGGATTCAGAACGTTTGGATGGTCGGGTAGGGCTGGGAGAACCAGACCTGCTCTCCATCTTGGGTTGGGCAGGACTGCCCCGCTCCGATTTGGATGGCGAGCGGGATTCCTAACGTCACAGCAATGTGTTACAACATTTACAAGAGGAAGGTTCACAAAGCAAGCAAACTTACACACTCACACCACATACATAATTGCAGAAATCCAAACATTCACTTTATCACAGCTGTGGAGGAAAGTGTTAGAATTACTTAAATTATATCATGGAATAAAAACAACAAAAGTTAATAGCATTATGATCAATAGATTTACAAAGGCTACAAAGTCATCACAGGTCCTTGTGATGCTTGTTCTTTAGCCAAATCACCACAATAAAGCGACAAACATGCAAATGATCATCAAGAAGAGATTAGAAAGACACTTGGAACACAAATTCTGCATTTACTTAACCTACGGACTTATTCATTCTTCTGTTTTCAGAATACGCTATTTCCTTTCTCTCAGGCATTTTATTCTTCGGTCTTCATTTGTTCAGTTTTCATTTTTCCTCTCCTTTTCATTTCTTCACCCCAATCTGAAACCTCTTTTCTTTTTTCTGCTTTAGACACATAACGCGAGCGTGCTTCTATCTGACCGATCTTCCGTTCTTTTCTCCCCTTCCCACTTAACCGTCTGCTCTGTAAACATTTTCTCTGTAAAAGCCTTCTTTTATCTTGAACATTCTTCCACATTCTTGGCCTTAACTCTTCAAATCCTTCACGACCAATAACCTTAATGAAAAAAGAACATTCAGAGCAATTAAGATCAAGGGAAATTTAGGATAAAAAAATGAAGTGAGCTATTCAAATTTCACTAACTTACTCCTTTTGAAATACAGATGTTTGTTTGGTTACATAATCAAAAAGTGTAAGAGAGAGAGATTAAGGAAAGATCAGAAATGCTGGAAAGAGAAACCAAAAGTACTCAGGCTGCAAACTCGTGTTTTAACACGTTAGAACACGTGTTAAGTAATTTTTTCATCAATATCTGCTACAACAACTGTACTATTGTAGGACCGTCTATTAAAATAAATAAATACATACATAAATCAAAAGGGCACATTGTTATATAAAAAAAATACATGCTGTTAAAAAGTATTGCCGTGTTCAACACAGCAGCTTATTTACATTTATTTGATATTCAACATCGTAATGGACTTCTAGTGACTAAATATTATAATATAAACCATACAGTGACTAAATAATAAACGTTTCAAGAATTATAAGCCGTAACGTATGTATCGGTTGATCTTACGTTATCGATTTAGAGAAATTGTAAATAAACAAAAGAAAGGGGCAGTTAGCCGTTCACTAATCGATCGTTACCGCAAAGAGAAAGAGATGATATTTGATGAAAACGACAGAGCGGTTTACACAAAACATGATGCTTACCCTCGCCTGGAATTGTGGCTCCTCGACATCACTCATTTTTAGAATATTATATGATTGGCAAAAGCGTGAAAATGAAGATATTCTTCCTCGAAGACTTCCGCTCTTCACGTAAGTTAACTGCAGAAAATGGCTGACCAGCTGAAGCGCGCTGTGAACTATGGGAGACGACTCAATAACTACGTCACATCCTCCTAAACATTGGATGATAGATAGATAGATAGATAGATAGATAGATAGATAGATAGATAGATAGATAGATAGATAGATAGATAGATAGATAAAGCATACACTAGCACATTAAAAGATTGTCATTTATAGATAAAAAAAAAATCAACATATCTCAAATAAAACAAAAAAATGTAATGACATGATACACAACCATATAATTATTTGAAGCATTTTGAGGAAAACCTACTTTAACATTTCACATCACATTATGGCACAAATGAAAGGACACATCTGAAGTATCGTTAGTATCGTACGTGTTTTATTGTATGGATTGTGTTGTCTGGTAATGCTGCATTCACTTTTGCTGGCGTTCAGCTTCATGTACTGACAGCAGCTGAGGTATATCCCCGCCCTTAAACAAATCAACCTGCAATACAGCCATTAATCAATGATTCATAGATTATTCTTTGGATCAGCTCCTTTCCTCCACAGTTCAATAGCTAATGCATTGCAAAGCACAAAGTCTTAATTAAAAGATGCTACATGTAAACCTTCGCTCTGGAATCCAATTAAGTGCACTACACACAGTTAGCTAGCTGTGGAGATAATGCTGTACATTCATTATGAAACACTCATCCGTATATGAAAAATCATTTAGAAAACACATCGTGTCACTCTCTCATATCCATATTGCACATAAGTTATAAAATATATTTGTGGTCCATGAATTTAAGACAAAACAATAAGGCTGAAACCCATGTGCACAACAGAAAAATGATGTCTAAAAGCTGCTTTAGTCTAAAAAATATATATTTATCTCTGTATCTCAGTCTTTGCTGTAGTGGCACAGATTGATGTTCCTGACCACAGTTTGCTATTTTAAAGAGTGCGGCTTATGGGACCTTTCAGGTGATTGTGGCAGAAGGTTCAGAGGGTTACTACGTCTCTCTGGCCGGTGGGCAGACATATTTTGTTTGGTGGACCTGGAAACGGTGACTCTGGCAGCAAGAAGAGTGCCAGCAGCAGGATGCGACATGTTCTGTATGGAGGCATTCACAGCAGCTTCCACTTTCCCTTCCAACTTCACCAAACGGTTGAGAATATCATCTAACAGCACAGCAATCGTCCTCTTCAAGTCAGCTTCAGCAGAATAAAGAGATAAGGCAAGGATCAGTATTTTGTTATTCCTAAACCTCTTTCTACCACACCCATCCTGAATGCCAAGCAGCCTATTCATTCAAATAAGAATAGGGTCACATCAAAAAAAATAAAAAAATAATACAAATACAAATTAATAAT
Organism: Carassius auratus; assembly: GCF_003368295.1. Lineage (NCBI taxonomy): Eukaryota > Metazoa > Chordata > Actinopteri > Cypriniformes > Cyprinidae > Carassius > Carassius auratus. The sequence goes on along the minus strand of NC_039261.1, from coordinate 27,648,177 downwards.
TATATATTTTATAAATGAAAATGTAAAAAGAAACTATTTGTATTTATCAACACTGGAATTCATTACAGTTGACAGAAGCACATTAACTATATATATAACAACATTTATTTATCTTTGCTTGTGTTAGTTACTAAAAATACAATTGCTCATTTAATCAGAATTATTATTATTATTATTATTTTTACAAAATGTATTAATCTTTGTTCATGTTAGTTAATAAAATAAATTGTTCAATACATTGGCAAATGTATTTTTATTTACTGATGCAAGTGAATATTATATGTTGTGGAATGTTAATAAATGTTATATTTTACAAATATAACCTTGTTACAAATATGAATGTTACAAATGAGACCTTTTTGTGTTACCAAGTGTTACCAGAAAGGGAAAACATAAAACACAATTTCACTTTACATTGAGGGTAAGTTGTCAATGCTGGTAAATGCATTAGATATCACAAACTCACAACTAACAATAAAATATAAAATTGCACTCATTTTAATGTTCTGTTTTAAATATACTAACATTTTAAATAACATTAGATAATGTGTTATGAGCAAAAAACAGTAGCATTCATAAAAACCTACTAATGTATAGGAATGAACCCTGCTGTTAAGTGTTAGCAAATACATCTTAATTCTAAAACTTTACATTTTGTTTGATTAAAATATGCATATATCCTATAACATTTGCTACAGGCTTCTGTTTTTATAAAACATTTGTTGTGTTTTTTGGCACTCTAAAACAGCATACAGGTAAGGAATGACATAAGAGTGATTCAATTATGTATAATAATAATAAATCCTTACCATATCCTGCCATGGAGGTGCCATGGGGCCCTGAAGGGTTCTGGTTCTCCTCGCTAAGGACTTTGACATAGCGATGGCTGAGCTCGAGGATCTGTTGGCGGAGCTCTGTGCTGCTCTGGCGCCGTGGTTGTGTGATAGTGTAGTGAAGCAGCAGCAGACACCAGGCCAGGCCGAAGACCACCAGAAACACACTCAGTCTGTGAGACATGCTCCTACGCAGCAGACAACCCAGCATGGCAATGCTGCAGGTCTAATGGGACCCGGGTTATGGGGACGGAGTGGGGTGGGGACAGGTTTATAAGAGGGTGTCAGGTTCAGGGCTGGGAATAATTAAGTCGTGAAAAAGCAGAATGGAGATTGAAATTAGAAATGGGGAGAAAGGCCAGTAATAAGCTCACTGATCTCATGTATTTGTTTAGTCGTTTTGACAAGGAAATCACAAGCAAGGAAGATGGATGGATTGAAAGTAATTGTCTATTGTTGAATACCTGTAAAACACAACACACACACACACACACACACACACACACAAAACAAGCAGAAATTTGTGAGAATAATTGTATTAAATGGCTAAGGTTACAGTTAATACGCGAAAGCCTCAGGTTTCAGTTTGTATTAATAAATTAAGTTTCCATCCTTAAGTGAATAGAAGTCCTGTCACCACTCTCTTCCTCTGGGGTCACAGTGCTATTCTTCACCCAGTCACAAATCACTCATCCAGATGGTGCTTTAGATAAATTAATAACGTAGGGGGGAGAAATACAACCACTTTTAATCATCACATATCCACAGTAACAGCAGAACGATATTAGGGAAGTTAAAATGAAGCATTTTTGCAGGCAGTTTGACAAGTTCCAGCCTGTCAAGCTGTTTGTTTTCAACTCTAGAGCTCTAAAAGTATAGTCACGTGAAATTTTAAGATGGGAATTACAGCATAAAACTGGGTTAAAGCTCTGAGGTCAGACATATCATGCTTTTTCTGAAAAGATCGAGATTATTAGTTAAACAATGTGAGAGTTATTCATTTACTCGTTTAACTGCTGTAGCGATATTGGAGAAAAGGTTAGCAATAACAGAAAAACATGACCACTGATATTTGGCATGCATCATACATAGGGTCAGCATACGCAAATGTATATAGTCTAATAGCTTTTAGCATTCTGGTTAAACTCATATTATGCTTGTAGATATGCTCGTTTTATCTTTTTAATTTGGTTCTCAAGGTTTCAAGATATTAAGCAGCTTAACGAATCGCCTGTATTACTGCACGCAGTCTATTATCGCTTTAAGACAAGGCCGGGTGTGAAAGATATTGAACAGCTGGAACAGCCTGATGAATCAGCTACGGTAACACAGCTAACGTTAATATAGAAATTACCTTAAATACTTTGATCAAGGTGATGGATTCGTGGACTCCAAATCGTTGACATCTTCTTAGCGCGTGTGCATGGCAGCCCTAGCAAGCCTTTATTAAAAAATCAGTAATATTAAACCAATATTTAAACTGCAGCATAACTTCAAAGCGAGCGTCTCTGTATTAAGTATGAAGCTAATTATTTTTGGGGTAACTTAACGCCTTAAAATAAATGCTAGATTATCATACGGAGCCAACTGTGGTGGCGAAACTACGAACTAATACAGAACACTTTCAGTAATATTTTTCCCTTGCGGTGACAACACGATTTATTGAGTACGACGTCACGAAACGCACCAGGCAGCGATGTCCGGTTGTGAATGGATTCTTCTTTTGAGTCGAATCTTTTTAATGAATCAAAACGATTCTTTCACATTGGAATAAACAAATCGTTAATTGGTTGTCTATCGTTAATTCTTTTACTGTCTATGGTTGTCTCCATGGTTGTCTCTGCTAAATGAATTTAAAATATCCTTGTGATTACTTTTTTAATCTAATTTTTTTTTTTAAATAATTATTTTTATAATTATTTTATTATTTTATATTTTATTAAAATTGTCTCAATTTGCATTTACAACATCTGTTATTATGAGAAATATGTAACGAACTTGCCTTTTCTTTTCTTTTCTTTTTTTTTTACATTTCAATAATAAAAAATAAAAAATATTTATTTTTGTATAATTCACGCAACGAACCAAGTCAGTATAATAAGTTATAACCACTGGTCTATAATACACAATATCTTTTTCTTTTCTTCAGAATATAAATGTGCGATGATGCAACTACATCATAAAGTAAAAGAATCACTGAATCATTTTTTAAAGAACTACTTGAAGGAAACGATTCTCTGACGTCTGACTCACGTAAAAATGTCAAAGGCAGCATGGGAAATGTAGTTCACGTGTACAAAGGTAGTCGAGATGCATAAAAATCGTTGTGAGTGTATATTGAATATTACTGATTAGAAATTTTTACATTATGGTTTAAAATGTTAAATGATTCTTATTCCTAATTTAGACTGTTTGGGGAAAACTTATCACTGTTTTGTCGTTGCCTAGAAACACAGGCGGCAAGAACAACATTCATTGTAAACCAGTTGCAGAGTCAGTGTTGCAGCTCGAGAAGTAATTTATATCAACAGGCAAATCTACAAAAAAGACTGGGAATGGAAAAGATACACATCGACAAACACGCAACCAATGCAGTGGAGGCATATTTAGAATACAAAAGGTCGGTTTGTTTGGGAAAAATCGGGAAACTAAAGTCTATTTACGTAGTCAGTGCAAAAATATTTATTATTTTTACCTTCTCACGTCCTATTTTATTTTATTATTATTTTTTAAAGCTTGTCGAGTTTGAAAAATTGATCAGATAATGTAATAATTCTAATTCATTCTCAGGTATAAACAACATTGCACAGACTTTGAGGAGTTGCCAAAGGAAAGGCCTATAATCTTGCCTTGTAGGGTCAAAGGTTGTCAGTGTGTGTCCTATGAATATGTTCATATCAACGGCTCTAAACCAGTACGCTGTCAGTGCAAACACACAACTAGTGAACACAGTGAAGCTATAGCCCATCAGTGCAAAAAATGTGGGTTTTGTACCATTGCATCTCCTATTATTAACATAACTCATCATGTTACACATAAGCATTTGATCAAATGTAAACAAATCTAAACCTGTGTACCTCCAGGCACTCGCTGCACTGGCTATCGAAGTCCATTCACCTGTGGATGTGGTCAACCTGCATATGCCCATGTGACGCTGGTTGAAACTACAGAAGAGCGCATGAGACGGGGACGTCCGGTGGGCAGAGCTGTTCCATATGCAGCTATGGGAGGTTTAACTGGGTTCAGCTCACTGGGGGACGGCTACCTGAGACTGGATTCAGGTGGCATAGGCAATACATGTGAACAGCACACAGAATAGGCTAAATGTCACCTTAAAGTGGTTCCACAACAAACAGAATGTTAGCATTAGGTTAGCACTCACCATTAGTCAACATTATGCTTGTTTAATTATGTTACATTTTATGCTTTCTGTTTTGCCTGAGAGAATTCTTAATATTTGTCTAGTGGTATATTGCTTAATTACAGCAAATATTTTTCAACAGTGTGTATTTATTCATCATAACATCAGTATAAATGTATTTATGATATTTGCATAATGTATTTATATAATAATATATTAACATGAATAAAATAAAGAAATAGAAGTAAACTCATACTGATATTAAGATTAATAATTTAAAATAATCAGATCTAATTAAGAACCATTAAAATACATAAAATCAAGAAATTTTCCCCAACGTTTTTTTTTTACATTTTTCATTAAGTAATAATAATTTAATTTAAATTAAATAATTTAATTTAATAATAGAGTGAATTCTCAATGCTTCATAATTAAATTTTTAACAAATAACTCTAATAATTTAATACATTTAACTATCTTTTTATTTACTTTTTATTTAGTATAAATAATAAGGTTGAATTAATTGTCAATGCCCGTAAAAAATATTTAAACAAAAATTCATATTTATTAAAAATGCTCATGTCATTCAAGTATCTGACAGAATAAAGATTTTTGGTTAAAATGTATATTAATATAAAAGGAATTTAAAAGGTACATATCATGCCTGAAACTTCATACCATTTCTTTTTGATAACCGTTTTTATTTTATTGAAATTTCGCTTACAGTGTAAAAATGTATGTACGTTTACATTTGTAAGATTACTGCTATAGTTTCCAGTTTTGGCCAGCAGAGGTCAGTAGTGATACACATGCCTCTGCTTCACCTCACCAGATTTGCCTTGACTGTGTGTGAGAGATGTGTCTTTGTTTTCAATGAATTGGCTTTAAATTGCTCTTCTCTACTTGCTAATGTTCAGAACAATAATAGCAATTAAAGAACGTAATTAAAAGAGTGTTTGTGCTCTATCTATGAGACACAGAGGGCTGCTTACTCTGTGAACCTCGCAGGCTCTGTGGCTCACATTCAATCGTTTTCTGTTCAAGAAACAGAAAGAAAGAAGAAACAATTTCACCCCTAATCATTGGTACAGTTCCACTAGAATGGTTTGCTGTGCTGGGCAAGACTAGCTCTGTCTTCCACTGTGTCTGTGTGTGTGTGTGTGTGTGTGTTTTGGATCTCAGAATATGTTTGAATGTGCTGCTCTGTTTTTGTATTCGTGAATGTTTCATGACTCATCCTAAGCTCCTCAAGATTCCATTAGATCGAATTCGTTACGACTTCCTCTTTGTATGTTCATACACTCTTCCTCTGTTCTGATATGCATCTCCACTCAATTGCTCTTGAGAACATCTGTCTGTCTCATGAAATGCACAAATGCGAGTGTGTGTGACCTGCGAGACTTGCCTTTGGTGACGTCGGTGATGAAAAAGAGACCAAACACAGACTCTACTCATTACCACACTTGAAATAAGACTCGCGGCTCATTGGTGGATGTTTCATCGCCACCAAACACTCTGAAAATACCTCGCTGATTTATTTAGAAGTCTCTTTTGTACTGCCGCTCTTTGCCTGGTCCTCTATTTATATTAAGTCTCATTTAGATGGTATTATATTATGCACCCTGCGCCTCTCTACCTCTTCAATGATATCTTTAATTCGTTCCCTCTCTTTTGTCCCCCTCTTCCAAATCCCTCAGCTTCAAATCTTTAGTTACACAGGAATCGGTTAAAGACACTGAGAGCAGGAGAAAACTGTATGAATTGGGTTTAAGTTCACTGGTTGGCCAATGTTCACGGCAGTGCTATACATTCACGAATGGTTCAGTAAAAGGATAATTCACCCTGCAAAAGTAAAAAAAAAAATAATAATTTACTCACCCTCATGTCATTTCAAATTATATGATTTTCTTTCTTCTATCAAACCGCAGGAGTAGCAGAATTTCTATAAGCTATGTTTCATAAAATGATGAAAATGAATGGTGACCAAGAGTTTGGGTGAATAACTGCTTAAATTTGAGACTGTCCTCACACAAATGGCTTCAGAAGGTGTATGGACTACTTTTATAGGCCTAATTGTTTTTGATGAACTGTTCTTTCAGGAGCTTGACAGCCTATGGCCACTATTCATTTCCACTGTGTGGAAGAGAGCAGTGTGAACATTTTTCAAAACATCCCCACTTCTGTGGAAGAAGAAAAAATACATATTCAATAGGAATGAGATGACCCCAACATTAATAACTGTCCTAATTATATGTTTCTTTAATGATTTTGGTAACACTTTTTATTTTAAAGACCATTTAGTAGTTTATTAGCATGTATATTACTAGCATATTGGCTGTTTATTAGTACATATGAAACATATTAATGATATATTCCGCATAATCATATTTTAAATCCCTTAATCCTACCCAATACCTGAACTTAACTTTTAATAAGCAGAAAAGTAGAAAAGTAAAAAAAAAAAAAAATAATTGTAGTTACTGGTTAGTTAAATTTGACATTTTTAAGAATTTGTCCCCAAACTAAAGTATGACAGTGATATTAATATTATAGTTAGATTTTGATGTAGAACCGTTTATTATGCTCAATGAAAAGCAGGGTTCTAAGAGCCCTAATCTGGTTCATTTAGAACCATTTGTCATTGGAGACTTAAATGAATAAACCTATAGTGAAGCCTAGTTTTATATTAAAATGTATAAGGTAAGTTTACTATTAAGAAGTCCAGCTCATAAATTCCCTTGAGGGTTTTCTTGATACTTGCTTAAAATTAATTTAATAATTTAGGCACTGTGAACACTTGGTTGCATGTTTTCAAATAATAAATTGCATTTAAAGTTAAAATATCTATATTTCAGTTAGATGAATGGATTTGTTGGTGGGAGGATTGCTTAATTTAATACATCCATGAACACAAACACACTCATAAACACATACATGGAGTGCTGTGATACAATAATGAAACTCTTGCTTTGTCCAGCTTCCGTATGTATATTTAATTTAAAAAAGAAAAAGAATGAAAGAAGGAATTGAAAAGACTCTTTGAACTCATTAAAAATGCATCACAAGAAAAATGAGAAGGAACCGTTTATTAACAATATATAAATTTACCATCCGGCGGAGGTTTTGAATGACGATGAAGAGGAAAATCAGGACAGGATTACATATAAAGGAGCTGGTGTAAATGTGTAATTAATCTGATTAGATTCAGCAGATCTGCGGCACTAACGTGATTCACATTGAAATCAGATTAATTCCCTTCCTTGCTGTGATACAACGCACAAATTTAAATTCTGAGCTGAAATGAGCAAGTAATCGCAGCAGTGATTAAGTCAACCGTAACGCAGGTTTGTCAGAGCACAGATCACAAAGTGCTGTGCTTCAGATGATTGATGTGGCTTTATTTGTCTATGACACACTTTGTCTCCTTTTTGACCCAGGCAGGTGTCCACAGGAAGTCTTAAACATGCAAACAATCTACAAACACACACCTGTGTCCAAAGAGAACACCGGAGTAAGCTAGCGGAAGGGATGATGTCTGACCTGAAAGGTGACATATAAGTTTAGTGTGAGTGTTTGATGATCGTGCATGTGTGTGTGTTGATATCAACCCTGATGCCTAACTTCACAGATCCTTTGGTGTCATAATACCTTCAATAAGCTATCGCTGTATTAATTATGTCCTCCCAATGACCTTAATCTAAAGACAAGATGCAATGAAATCACTTCACAAGTTCTCCACCAGTGGAAAACCATTAAAACATGCAAGTAAAAATGGAAAACTTCAAAATATGCCTCCTTACAAGTCTAATCTCCTTGCCATGGAAACCTTTCTGAGTTTTTAGAGCAACTGATGTACTGTTATCGGAGGCACCATGGTGGCATGACTTACAGGCGTTTGGAGAGGAACAGAAGAGAGTAGAAAATAGACCTGGAAAATATTCACCCCTAGCTTATAGCTCAGATTCGTCACGTGAAGCAGCTGTCAATCAATAACATAAATTTAAAAGTGTGATATGACACTCTATTTTACTCAAACTGCAAACTTGCTTTACGAAGTCAGGAACTGTCCAGCAAACTATGAATCATAGGCGCTTCTTGATTCTGTTCAGACTTTATTAATAGTCTGTTTGTATTACACCGAATTGCATTGAAGTTTCGAAAAGTGTCGCCTCTTCTCCGTCTCCCATAAGCCTGACAGATTGCTGCACAATTGTTAGAGTCTATGTTGTGTGATGTTGAAAAGAACAACATCAATTACCTTGAATCAAAGCAGTGAGACCTAAAAGTGCGTCAAGACAATTGCTTTTTCAATTTCTTTGTTAAAAAGCTTGAAAATCGACGTTGTGGCCGTGACTCGAGGTGCTTCTGCTCCTCTCCAATCCTTTATTCTGCTCAGTGGTGCTTTGAAGGATTGGAAAAGGAAGAGGAGGAGTGAGGGAGCAGAGATGAAGACTGTGGGACTGGAAGCGTTATTTATTCAAGCCGAGCACATGAGTGTGAAGGGGGAAACAAAAGCGAGTGTGGAATCACGCAGCTGTGCAAAATCAATAAGGGTTCGCTTGACAGTAATAAAAGATGATCTCTGTCGTTTGTGCATCAAAACACTCTGATTTGCCCTCATACTGGATCCACAGACTCTCAAACACCCTCAGAATCATGACGGCATTTTGAAGACCAACCGCCACCAACAGATTATGGTCCCGCAAGGACCCGGGGCCACGAGGCCTCCTCTGGTCACAATTGAGAGATGTATTTGTATTAATAAATCATATAAATAAGCATAATTCCTGAAGAATCTGCAAAATATTGCTTCTTTAAAGATTGCTTCTCTAAAGCTACACATATACACATGCTTATCATTTTAGTCAAATATTGTTTTTCTAAGCTTGAATAAGCTTGAAACAGAGATAACTAATTTTACACAAAAGGAAGGCTATGCAAACATTTGAAAAGGATAATCTGCGAATTCAGTCATTCGTTCTGTAAAATATATTTGTGAATATCTGCTTCATCAAATAGCTTCATAAGGCCTGCACCCCCCCCCCCCCTTTTTTATTTTTTAATTCTTTAATGATCCCTCACAATTTAAAAAAACTAATGTATGTAAAATATGAATAACAAACAATTATACCAGAGATATAAAAAGCGAAAATGGGAGATTTACAAGAATAAACCCTGAATCTAATAAACTGATAAAGAAATAACAAAGCGCTGTTCAGTTTATTAATTTCGCACTGCAATAGTCATTGGCACTGTCTGTCTGTACGTAAATTTTACATTGGCTGTAGCTTGTTTTCAGGTGTCCTCTTATGGAGGTCCCATTGGCTCAGTGAGTAATCTGTATTTGCCTAATTCCATGATTCAATTGCAGGAATGAACAGAACCAAATAACATTTGTGATGAGAGAGTAGAAACAGACTGTTTCAGAAAAACAAAAGAATGTTACAAAACAGTGAAGTTCCATGTTTTCACAGACATTGTAAAACCACTCTGAGAAAAAGATAAGGAGAAAGAAAGGGAGAGGTGGAACAAGTGAGAGAAGAGACAATTGGTGTTTGAGTGGAGCAAAATTAGTTTGACGGTCTTATCTCAGGTCTCTTATTCAGCTTTTAGCTCTTTTCTTTAACATAAAGGCTTTTATGCAACATGTTTAAGTAGTCTGATACAATGAGCAGAAGAAGAAACAATAATTGCACATAGTGAGTCAGAAATGTTTTACGAAGGAATACAACCTTTTTTTTTCAGACAGCCAGCCTTTACTTTAGACAGGGCCATTGCATATGTGTGTGTGTCTTACAATGGTTTAAAATCTATTAAAACTTTGTTAAAATCTTAAACTTAAATTTCAAATACAATATTTTGAGTCACTTTGTCTTTCTCTGTGAAACGAAAATACTTACAAACAAAGCCACAACAAAACCATTACAACACCCAGCAGCAATGACATTTCCTTCTTGAATGATTGAGGCTTTTGAATGCATCAGTTAGATGAATGATTCAATGACTCACTCATAAAAACACCAGAATGGTTAAGCTCCTTTGAAAGAATTGGCTGAATGAAGGAGTAAATAACATAAAAAACAGTAACTTGTCGCCACCTACTGGCATATCTTTGTTCTCTGAAAGAGTCATTGATCAATCCCCATAAATATAAACTTTAGTCAAAGTAGTGCCATATTGAATTTTTACATGAATGAAAATTAGTCTGTTAGGGATTGAAGTACAGTGTGATCAAATCATGTGTGCTCAGTTCATTGTACATAAATTATATTGTATATGATACATTAAAAAGTTGTGTGTTGATGAAAATGACATAATCTTTAACCTAAAATAATCATACAGTGCAAGCCACTGTAAATACTGTAAATCGTACTGTAAAAAGGTGTTAAAATCAGGCGTCTATCCTGGTTCTACAACACCACTGAAATTCTGTTGGAAATGGGAATTTTTGGCTGTAATGCTGGTGAAGATTTAAATTAACATTTAAACAGGCTTGTATATACACTAATGTTTATGAACAGGTGATGGAAAAGCATCATGTTCCCAGTTTACCTGCTTTCTTGACAGACATTATTGGATTGGCAGCTCAAAGACACGATTTTATGGGTCAGACAGAGACGCAGGAGGTTTCATTAAAGATACATCTCACCTTTGTGTCTGACCTGTGACTCTGACCCTCTGGCTTTGCACAAGCCTGAAGGCAAAGAACTGGAGGTGACAGATGGCACCACAGCACCACTATTTCTGTGGTTCACTTTTGTCCTTCATTTTCTTGAAAAGATTGCTTCTTGAAATGTACACACACACACGCTTATCATTTTAGTTAAAGAATAATTTTTTTTTCTATGGTTGAATAAGCTTATGAAACACAGTAATCACAGGCGCTTTATTTTCTAGGAAATTTGTTCTGACATAATGTGGTCATTTAAATTCTACTTCTAAGATTTAAACCGCAAACTCAATACGCATGTTTCAGGCTATTATCATGCAGTTACCTCAAAATAATAAGGCAGGCAGAGCATTTTATAGTGTTATCAATATTCTACACTGTTATGTTTTCAAAGCATACTGTATTTTATTCATTTTTTTAAAAGGCAGGAAACATAGGTGGAATATGTTTTAATGCAAGGAAGAACCTATGACATCTTTTTGGGTAGGAAATTTACTTTTTCTTGACTTGTTTTCTTATTTATAATATACTAGTAAAAAAAAGAGACATAAACAGCACCCTGCAAGTGTTAGTAAAAGTAACGGAAGTCTGTATGAGTGGAAGCAGATGTGCGGTAATAAATGGAGATGAATCGGTGAATTCTGGAGAGGAATTCTTGAGGTGCTTCCTTTCAGCGCTCTATCGTCTCAGTATTAAACACAGATTGGCAATGACAGCTCAAAAAAGACCAAGATAGCGAAAGGGATAGGACAAACTTCCCCATGTAACAACAACTAAAAAAAATTGATTTTGCATGTAATTATCTGCAGTTGTTGACAACAAAGGACGGCCCCACCGCATTTTCCTTGTCACAACACAGCCTCCTTCAACAACTCCAAGAACATATTATCATTATTGTCATTTTTGTGAAAACAGTTTGCCTTTAAAGAAGCGAAGGATTGTGGTTCTTACTGTGATGAGTACAGCTTATTCAGATGTACTCAGATAAACAGAAGCAGAAGGATGAGACAGGTGACAGTGAAAATATAAGACTGCAAAGCCATGATGTGGCACTGCAGCTGTCAGGAATGACTGGATACTGCGGTTCTACTGACAAAGTATCTATGTACACAACAGAACACACACACATACACTAAATTAATTACTTAATTCTCATGTAGCCCTAACTCTTTTATCTTATGGTTTGAGCACAATGTACATGTTTTTTTGCAGCTCTGGCAAAACTAATGCATTTTGATGTTTCATGTCATGCCTGAATCATTCAAATGCTTTCCATTTCCTCTCCATTTCAAGGAGCTCTTTATCATTCATTTCATCGGACTCTAGAAAGAAACATCATTGCATATGCATAGTTTTTTAGTGGTGTCTATTTTACAGCATGATTTTTGCTGAGGGAATCACATAGGGAAAAAAATACTTCCTTGAATGTTTCTCCCACTTTTCAGATTTTACATCTGAGAAAAATACTCCAGTAATACCACAATTGCATCTCCTCCAACAATGTTTCAAACATGAAAAATAGGAAGTCTGCACTCAGAAATCTTTAGGGATTTTAATACGAGCAGGAACATTTTTTTCATCAAATTCTTCCAAGTAAACCTTTTTTCATTTTATAGATTGATAATTTTTATTGTATGTTGACAGTTGTCTATTTTATGAAAAAAATGGACATGGACAAATGAAAATCATGACAATCATAAAATGAGTTCATTAAGCAATCTGGTAATGACACTTTGCTTATCAGGATCAGCAGATTGGATATTTTATCAGAACAATTTAAGTTTAAAAGGTGCAACAGGTGGACAGAATTGACGTTCAGATCATGACTCTTAGTTCCTCTAGTTTAATGCAAAATAGCGTCCCTACATAACCTCCCACACATTCAAATGAGGACCAAACAAGCGCGTTTTAAAGCACTGATGACAGGATTTAATCCGTGACGCGGGTTCGTCGCGCGCAATTGCGCGTGGGCTCTGCCCTTTACGGCACGAGCTGTACAGGTATAAAACCAGGAGACGCACGACTCCGAGTGCAGAAAATCGGAGAAGTCAAAACCCACCGAGCAAGAAGTGCAATCAAGACCTCATTCAAGGATTGTAAGTATACCATTTTTTATTCGAATTTCACATTTTGAAACTTTTAAAGCTTCATTTGATTTTAAGTTGTACCCTTTTTAAAGGATAATTAATTATGCTGGTATCATTAAATATCTGTATTAGCATTATTAGATACCAAACTTAAAGTTTTATGATGACAGAAAAACTATCATTTTTTTAATTTTACGCATGGCACATTCCAGCACAAACGTCTTCCGTACGTGTTAAGATTTGTTTTAGGGCTGTGGGTTTTACGAACAGATTATTTTTTACAACAACTGTTTTTGTTTTGTTTTCCCTCAGATGCATCCAAACATGAAAATGTGGATCGGCTGGGCAGCATGCGCCTTCCTCTTGTTCGCCTGCTTGGGAACTCTAACAGAAGGGTATCCGACAAAACCCGACAACCCTGGAGAGGACGCACCTGCGGAGGAGCTCGCCAAGTATTATTCTGCACTAAGACACTACATCAACCTCATAACACGGCAGAGGTGAGCTCATTGTAAATAGTTTAGCCTACTCATCAAAAGAACTGAATACAAATGTTCACTAATTCTTTTACAAGTCGTCTCTGTCTCTCACGTCTGTTTTTCTCTGTTCTCAAAATCTCAAAACACCCTTTACTTTCATTTTATTATCGACTAAAGTTGATCTATTTCTGCAGATTTAGTGGTTTAAAACACTATCAGTCCCACCACATTGAAGCAGCTGGGGGCTGGGAAACTATAACAGTCCCGTTTCTTTCTTTTCAAAAGCACCGTATTAATCCACTGATAAAACCCCGCTGACTCTCTAATTAACCGCGGCGCACTGAATGTGATTCTTTGTTGATTTAAAACAGCGGGATGTGGTTTTCTACTTACAAAAAAACATTTATTAATGCCCTTCTTTAATTATTTTCGAGGCGAAATATGGTCTGTTTCTTTACATTTCTTTTAAAATTCTAAGGAACTGCAACAATCAAAAATGCATCCTAATACTTTTTTTAGACTTTGGTCACAAAAGTGAGCAAGTGAGGTGGAAATTGAAAAGTGCACTCGTCTTGGAGTGTGAGAAACAAGTGAAGCCTGAAATCTGGATTTACGTGATTTTCAGCAAAGTTTCAATAGCAAAAGTTACATTAAATAAGCCAGTTAAAGTCCTACTCTTTACTCTGAACACTGAAGTTCAGTGAGAGAAGTAGCTTAATATTTAAGCAGGCTGATGTCAAATGATGGATGGGGCAACAATACTGAGGAAATTTTCTTTTTCAGAATTATTTTGCAAAAGTTGACTCCACTTATAATTAGTATATAATTCTTACACTGGTGTGAGTTTTGCATCTTTGTTCTGTTTGACAGGTATGGCAAAAGGTCCAGTGCTGACACCTTAATTTCAGACCTTCTGATTGGTGAAACAGAGTCTCACCCCCAGACAAGGTAAGATTTATAAATGGACTTTAGGAAGCTCGTAATTTATTATTTTATGGCAATACTCAACACTATGTGTGACTGATGAAAATGGTTTATTGTGTAAAAAGATTTGTGTTTAATAGTAAGGATTTATTGCTGTTTATTCACAGATATGAGGACCATTTGGTGTGGTGATGCCAGTAACTGTGTTAATCCAGTTATGTCCATGTGCCATCCTGTTAACTATTACGGCAACCAGATCTCATAAAATTCAAATCATCTGCATCATCAAGATCTGCATCTTGCTTGAAAAAAAACCCATAGCCATCGTCAAGATAGTGAAAATACTGCAGAACATTCAAATAACACATCAGATCATTATGTCTGTGCAAGTACACGTCTATGTGAAATGCTCTTAACATATGAATATGGTCTTGTTGACATGTGCTCTCCCTAGACTCAGCGAAGTTCAATTAGCCTTTCAACAAGACAATTGTACAGAGACTTACTCTGTGTATGTGTGTCGTGTCCATTCTAATCCTCAATATCAAAGGAGAACATTACTGACTGTACAGTATAACCATGCTAATAAAATCTACTATATTTGAAAGAGCCGTCTTTGTTTCCTGTTTTAAGAATATAACCAGAAATAAAGTCATGGCCTAGTGGTTATGGAGTTTGAATCCTAACCCTAGGGTTGTGGAGTCTTGGGCCAGCAATAACATGACTGAGGTGCCCTTGAGCAAGCCACTGAACCCCAAAACTGCTCCCCGGGCGCCGCAGCATAAATGGCTGCCCACTGCTCCGTGCGTGTGTGTTCACGGTTTGTGTGTGTTCAATGCTGTGTGTGTGCACTTTGGATGGGTTAAATGCAGAGCACAAATTCTAAGTATGGGTCACCATACTTGGCTGAATGTCACGTCACTCACTTAGAAATTAGCAATAAACATTGCACTTAGAAAAAGTGCAATGTTTTTCTGGCAGTTTCATCAAGAAAATACAATTCAAAAACTAATATTATGCTCTATAAACAGCTTGCTTAACCCATAAGAGTCCGGATTAATTTCTCTTTGTGGGAAAATTATGGGGCATATAAAACAGACCAAATGGGTTGTTTTTTAAATAATTAATTATATTTTTTTTATATAGTGCTTTTCTAGGCACTCAAAGCGCTTACATAGTCAGGGGGTATCTCCTCAACCACCACCAGTGTGCAGCATCAACCTGGATGATGCTACGGCAGCCATATTGCACCAGAACGCCCACCACACACCAGCTTACTGGTGGAGAGGAGACAAAGTAATGAAGCCAATCAGCGCAAATGGGGATTGGTAGGAGGCCATGATGGTCGGAGGCCAATGTGCGAATTTAGCCAGGATGCCGAGGTCACACCTCTACTCTTTTCGAAAGACATCCTGGGATTTTTAATGACCACAAAGAGTCAGGACCTCGGTTTAACGTCTCATCCGAAGGACGGACTAAACAAAAAGAAATACAACATCTTTTTTGCGAAAGATATGTAATCTGAAATCTAAATGACACTGGGCGTTTATGATAATATTTTTATGTTACATATATGTTACATTGGGCATTTATCTCTCCGTTTTTTTTTTTTCTGCTATGTTTTTTTTCTTCTGTTTATTTGCTTTTCCACTACATATATATTAAAAAAATCTTATATATCTGTTTATCTTCTGAGAAGATAAAACAAAAACCTTTTTCAGAAGTAATACAATTCTGCATTTTATTTGCTGTGCAATTTCATAACCACATAACTGTGAACACTTTTGTAACATGTCAAAATACTACATTTTCATGTATATGGTTTAACCAGTAATAAAAAAAAATTCCCCACAACTTGAAAATGAGCAAACTGAATAAAAATAAATGAGACAGGCCACCATTTTGGAAATGTTGCCATGGCAACAAAAATGCACACATTGTCACATGACTGAACCTGGGACTTCCTGAGTTGAAAGTGAGGGATAATCCTTTAAAAAAACCTTTCCAGTTTTGTGTCTCTGTTGTTCTGATGCATATACATAATTTAAAGTTGTTGTAAAGTTGTTTGAAGCTTTTTAATTTTGTATACTGTAGCAACAAATGATCTAGTGATCATATCTTGATTTTAAGTTTGTTTAGAATAATTGTTGCTAATCATTAAAGATTTTGAAAGAGGGTCAAATCGTTATGAACACAAATTCTATTATAAGGTAAAAATATTAAATTAAGAATGCATATATATTTTTCATATATATATAATTATAATGAAGGTGATGAAAATGTGACATTTGAAGCATTAAAAATGTAAGCATTGATCTACATATACAAATTTTAGCTTTTTATGGCTTCAATATTTTATAATTTTCTTCAGTGTTTTATTATCTACAGTTTTGTCAGACTGCCTGTCACGTATGTCTCCTGGGTCTTTCATTTTAAGTCATTTATGTTTTGTCTTGGTCGTGTATTCCAGTTTTGATTCCCTGTTTCCTGTCATTTTAATTGTGCACCCAGTTAATATATTTTAGTTTCTTCTGAAAGTACATCCTGTCAGAGTATCTCATCATGTGTGCAACAGAATATTGACACACTACATCAGGGCTGTTCCTGGAGATCTACCTGCCTGCAGAGTTCAGATTCAGTACTGCTCCACACCTGTAATTATCAAGAGCTCTGAAGATTGTAGTGAGCTGGGTCCGGTGTCTTTATCAGGGTTGGAGCTGAACTTTGCAAGAAGGTAGATCTCCAGGAACAAGATGGTACCCCTGCACTTCTTCTACCATGTTGCCATCTGCATATGACCATACTGTACAACATCAACCATGCTGCCGTTTTATGAATACTGCATATTCTGACATAATATCATTTAATGGTACTACTAATTTTTGCAAACTACAGGGCATATTCGGACACAGGGTATATTTCAAACTTTCAGCGTAATACTCAATATTAAGCATATTGCCTGAAACCCCCCTTGTATACCGATTCCAGATACTAGAGGAAACCGCAAAAATGTATAAAGTGCGCCCTCTTGTGTTTGTTCGAGGATCCAGGATCTTCCCTTTGTTCTTTTTTTTTAAGCTGTGCTTTTTACAATCTTGCTAATTATATGCATCTAACATGATTCTGTCCAACTACATATTATAATATAAACGGTAGAGATATAAAGAAAGCTCTATAGTAAGGACTACTTACAATTTGCCTGTTAAATACAATGCAAATATATTGCAAAACAGTCGTCCTGATTCTTATCGTTTGTACTGTGTAGTTGTTTCAGTCTTTGGATAATATAAATTTTAATATAAAAGTAATTCTAATGTGCTTTTATACAAAAGTAATAAACGCTCAACTTAATTAATTCTTATTCACTATATAAAACATCCACATTGCCTGGCCTTCTCTTACACTGTTCAAACGCATTAATCAATGCAACCACTAGCATAATCTGCCACGAGAGGGCGAGGCGTACAGTAAGAGCGCGTTCTGATTGGCCCATTCACACAGACGTCACGAGAGAGGCGGAGCTTAGCGTCTGATTGGCATTGTGTGTGTCCGAATAGTTAGCCACGGGACCCACTGAAAGCTTTGAATATCTGACCGGGACGACTGGAGAGGACTCGGGACAACCAAGGTGAGTGCATAGATTATATTATTTGCAAATTACGGATCGGAGCAAGTTGTGTTTCATTTAAAAGTAACACTATGTGTGCGGGGAAGAGCCACTTTTGGGTAGAATTGACTTCGCCTTCGGAAGTCCAGCCCCCTGCTGTCCTTTTTCAGCGTGCGTGAATTTTTGCATGTTGTGTGTGTGTGTGTGTGCGTGTGTGTGTGTGTGCGTGCGTGCGTGTTTGGAAAGCACCAGGTTCGGTTTCTGATGAGGAACAGTGACTATAGTGTCTTATCCTCATCTCTGTCCATTCATGGTTCAGGTGAAACAGGTTATCTATTCTGCTTTGCGCTTTGAATAAACAACAAAAATGGCCGCGTGTGTGAAAACATTTGCAAGAAATATAGTTTGTTAATATTTTTTTTGCCAGAATAGATTTAGTTTGCCTCGTTCTGCCGACATTAATCAGTTTTTGCTATCATTCATTGAACTGTCACTGAACGTCCCGCGCTGCAGTTTTGATGGAGCAGAGCTAGAAAAAAATGTCCTGTGGGAATTAAAACATGGTAGACTGTCATGTAACTTCTTCATAAATGCATCTTAATCGAACACAGCTGCGATTATCTCCTTTTCTTACTGTATGTAAAACAAGACTTTGTTTTTTAGAAAGAGGACAGGGTGGGTGTCCTTGCGCGTTTTAGCTTGTGTTGTTTTAAAGGCGGCTGTCAATTGAAAACCGTTCTACTGTGAAAGAAAATGGCTAAATGTTGCATCATGGTAGCTCGTTTAATTCGTTATTGCGCAGTGTCCTACTACCTCTCGAACCCTGAACATCTGTCTGCGTAAACATTTCCTGAGAAGTAACCGGGGAATCCCTTTACGTCATTGCGCAGAACACTTGGGGTTCCAAATGGGCGTGGCTTCAGTTACCTGTTAATGTAAGGAAACACGTCAGGAAAGTCATTTTCACACCTCCACACTTTTTTTACTCATTATTTCCACCCTTAACATACAATGTCTTCGGCAAATTCATACATTTTACCTAATAAAATACTTCTTAACAGTAAATTTAACTTATTTTGTCTTGTCAATTTATTGTCTTTATTGCTCATAGTAGAATTTTGTCTTTTTTGGCATTTTATTTTTGCTACATAAATTATCTCAAATTTGTTATCTGTAAGCTGTTATAAATGTGTCATTTAAGTTAACCCCTACTTCTACAAATAAAAATAAGTTCCCCTTTAACAGGTTCATCTAGAAATGAAAAATCACAGACATACATTACTAGTCAAAAGTATTTGAAAAGTAAGATTTTAAATGTTTTTAAATAATTCCATTCTGCTCACCAAGCCTGCATTTATTTGATCCAAAATACAGCAAACAGACAGAAATATTGTGAAATATTTATTATTTATATTATTTTAAAATAACTGCTTTCTATTCGAATATATTTTAAAATGTAATTTTTGCTGAGGTTGTGACCAAAGCTAAATTTTCAGCATAATTTCTCCAGTCTTCATTGTCACATGACCCTTCAGAAACCATTCTAATATGCTGATTTGCTGTTCAAAAAACATTATTATTATTATTATTTTATTACAGTTAAAACTTTTTTTTTTCTCTTCAACAAATATCTAGTGAGTTTTTGTCTCCCTCACAATACTACTTGGCATGCTGTTCAGTTTTGCATTATATTTTTTTTAATTAAACTTTGCCCTCAACCTGACAGAAAATTTGTAAAAAAAAAAAATGAAGCGTAAATAACACAAATTAAAATGGTTGATTTTTAATAGAATGATCTTATACTTAACATGATGAGAATTGTTGTTGTTGCTTTTCCTTATTTGTTGTGCTGTAACATTTAGCACAATTAGCGTAATCCTCTTATTTGCAGGGCACTTCATCATGCAAACTGACCTACATTTTCATGCGAGGGGGGTTTGTGCCATGCTCTTTGTTGAGAGACGAGTGCGTGTGCGCTCCATCAAGTTCACTAATTATCAAGCATGTCTTGATGTCAGCTGCAGTAGCACGGCTGTGGGAAGAACATTAGGCTGTTGGCAAATCCAGGTTACCAGCCACTCTTTATGAGACTAGATTCGTATTAGAATGTCAGTGGATGAATATCTTTATTTTAGACACTTTAAAACACTGAAATTATAATTTCTTTTGTTAAGCTAAGTGTTTTATGATTAGGCCTGTCTTTTCGTGAACCTGTTTTAATGCTCCGAAAATATGTTTTTTTCCTTAAAAGCTAGCACAACCTTTTCCTTTTTATAGTAACATGTTCATTTAAAGAAAGCGTCCAGTAATGGCAGGGATTCACTGAAGCTTGCAGAATTACACAGTCCCTCAAGAATCCATCTTTTTACAACAAGTATTTTTGGCAACTAGTTTTATCTGTCGAGTAATATCCATTGCACACTCTCCAGCTTTTTCATTTAAGATAAATATGCCTATGAACGCTCTTTGTCTTCTTACTTGGCTGGACGTCCCATTTGAAAAACTCATCTTTCCTGAAAATAGACTGTTAAAGGAATAGTTCAACCGAAAATTTCCCATCTTTATGGAAAATGAGTCCACGAAGATGTAGATGAGCTTTTTTCTTCATCTGAACAGATTTGGAGAAATTGGAGAAATGGACTCCAGTCCATCAATTGACATCTTGTGAAGGGAAAACTGATCAAAAAGTCACTTCTGGCCAGAATATGGGTCTATAATCCATAATAAGTTCATCCCCTGTTGTTTCACATTAAAACAACATTTTTGTTTGGAACTCTTTTTGACTGTTTTTACTTGTAAATGGTGCTCAATCTCTGCATATTTCACTCCTTATTCATACAACAAACTCATATTCCTACATTTTGGAGTACATCTTGAGCAAATATTAATTTCTGGTTGAACTATTCCTTTAAGAACAACATTACATGGTTGTTTACACTTGTTCTATTACTCTAGTCAACATTTGAAGTGGATCAAAGCCTTTCATCAGAGTTGTCCTAAAACAAAAACGTGTTAATGTGTTAAAAAAAAAAAAAAAAAAAAAACTTCACTCCACTTCAGATGTTGACTACTTTAATTCAAGAACGCATAAATGTATTTATGTGTGTCGTATTCAAACAATATGATTATCACATCATTATGTATGTCAGATGGAAAATATAATGGTAATAAATCATCATCATGTATTGCTTTTATAAAGAATATTTTTTTATGTTTGTGACATGAAGAGATGAATGTGGTGTGGATTTTGCTTAACACAACAAAACAGCCAACTGCCTCCTGACCTCAAATGACAGTTCACACAATGACCCGCTGTGACAGGATCAGGGCTGTGACAGTCTCCGTCCCGACCCGAGAGGAGAACTGTGTGTTAGTGTCTGCGTTTGCTCGAGCAGTGTTAAATGGTCCTTCTCTCTCTGTAGATTTGGCACTTGGCTGGAGCAGTGGATAAGAAGTTTGTAGCAGATCGGGGAGGGAGTGGGAACAGCATCAGCCACAAGTGAGTTGTGTGTAATTGTGATCAGAGGAGCATATGTTTGTTCATGGATCCAGTGTTACTTGAAAGGATATGAACTGTATAAGTGAGTGTGACATTGTCTTCACAGCTGGAATCTCATTGATCGGCAGCCATGATCACAGGTAGAGATGGTGAAGGGAGCAGGAGAGAGATTGAGTGCACTTATCTGGCCTGCAACTTTCTATAAGAGTACTGTTTGAAAGCAAATTGTTAAACCTCTGCAAAATAGCATGTAGTTAGTAAATAAGGCCACCTATATAAATAGTTGTAGGGATCCGTGAGATGTAAACACAAATAAAATGGCAGAGATAAATAAGGTTTAAAGTGATGTAAAGCTTTTTAAATTGTTGAATATCATGCATAACTTGCAAATGACTGACATTTTAAATTGTCAAATTGTAATATCAGCAGTTTTATTTTAGTATCGAGATCCTACTATGGATTTAATTTATTCGATTTTATTAATTGTATTTATTTGATTTTTTTTTTTTTTGATTTTGAATTTTTATATATTTTTTGTTTTCATTCTAATTTTAGTACAAAAATTATATGGTGGTTTTTGAGAATTTTTTTTATTTCAGTTTTAGTTTAGTATTTTAATGTCTAGTTACACTAAATAGAAATGAGAAATCTTTCATTGACAACTACTTGAAATAAATATATATATATAATACATAATTTAACTTTTTTATATATATTGTTTAATTTATTTTAATATGTATTTTTATTTCAATTGACACAAATGGATTTTAATAATTTAATTTACTTATAATAATCATAAATATCAATGCCTATTTAGGAAGGTTGACAATATATTGTAACTTGGTCAGATAAGTCCTCATAGTCTCTCTCCACGCATAAACCTACTAAAATATGTTTAATATTAATATTATGTTAATGTTAACTAAATATACTTACAATTGTTTTGGGTTGTATTAAGTTTTTTTATTATGTCTAATGGGACATTGTAGACATAAAATCCTGCTAAAGGCACATTCTGCAGTTGCTACAGTTTTATATTAGTTCTTCAAAATTGCAAAGGCTCTCTATGTGTAGCTTGAACTTAGCCTACAAGCTAATACCATACAAAGATAATGGGCTTTTTCTGCGACTGCAGATTGTACCTAAGAGCTGAGCCGATGATAATTTGCATGTCCATGGGCTGTCAGAGGTAATTTATTAACTCAGTGTCTCCTGATTTACTTCTTTGGAATCATTTACTCATATTTATGTTTGAAAATGAGTGTTTAATTAACCAAAATTGCTTTTGTTCAACTGGCTAATGCTAAAGGATAAGATGGCAGTGAAATTCAGCTTCTAAATACACTGCAGTTTCCTCCTAAATGCATCATTTAGAGCACATGTGCAGTAAACATATGGACCTTTACTGGAAGTATACCTCTGGCATTATTCATTCATATTATATATGAATCATTTACACACCTGATGCTCAGACATGCCTTTTCAGCCTTGTCCCAACAAGCACATAATGCATTCTCTAATCCACCACCACGGTTGAATTGAGATTAAAATCCGACTCAGATTTACTGAATTCAGTGCCGTGAGAGGGAGATGTGGGGGAGGGGCGCTGGATTAGGGACAGATCGTATCCTCTTACGGCTCAGATGTGCAAGAGAGTGACTATCATTGCTGGAGGCCTCTACAAACTGACCTCAGATCAGACTAGGCTACTGTCTCAGTATTAAACAGAGAAAGGTTTTATTTTAGACCAGCCATTTGGATGAGCTTTGACTATGACTTCTGAATATGTCTTTTTCCAAATTGGCACAGTTTGGCCATGCTATGCTATTTTGAATTTAGTTGTATATACAGTTTATTTATAATAATAATTATAACAATAATATTTTTTATAGTGCCTTTTTTAATGTTACTTCTCAAAGCGTTTTACATAACAAATAAAACATCCATATAAAAATGAAACACATTATCAATGGTGTATTTATATAAGTGGCAGGAGTACTTTTTGTACAAGAAAAAAATAAATAAATTCTTTATTCAACAATTCCTCTCCTCAGTGTCTCTGTGCAAATCTGAGCTGTACGCAGATGGCGTACGCTCCACGCTGCGCTGAAGCGTTGTTTGCGTTCAAACCAAAGCGTAAATACATGTTAAAAATGCATCCTTGTAGAACGGCTGAAACATCCGCGTACTGCTCAGATTTGCCAAAATGACGCTATGCTGATTTAGAGAGACACAGAGGAGAGGAATTGGGATGAAAATTGTTTAGGTTTTCATAATCAGCGTTTGTCTTTTTTTGGTACAGGTGAAACAGCAGCTATTTTAAAGGCTGCTGGCACAACACCAGTACACAACGAATCATTTATAATACTCAAGAACAACAGGACACAAAGATACAAAACATGACTGAAACAAACTAGTGGGTAAGGAAGTGGCTTTCATTTAAGAAACCTCCTTTTGAAGGGGATATGAGTCAAGTGTGCAAAAATGTGAAAAGTAATACCAGTATTAAAAGGAATATTTGCCAAAGAAGAACACAGTAGGGTAGAGGTACAGACACAGTTTCGTACATTATCAATCTTACTGCCAAAAAAATAAAGAAACGTATTACAAAGATGGGTTGAAACAATAACAGGCGAAAGACTATTACAATTCAACAATTTGTTAATGGAATTAAACAATTGTATCTCTTTGTTTTTATGATTGTGTATTGTCTTAGAAAAACAATCAGATCTGGCAGAAACAATTCCAGCCTTATGCTCATTTAAACAATCCTTCCATGCTTGATAATGAACAGTCAGACCAGAGAAACGCCACATATGCTCCATCTTACGACAGGAAGTCTTCATTGCACGTAAACTATCATTATACCATGATAAACGGAGTCAGATTTTTGAGGAGCAAATGAGTCAATGCAGACAGGAAAACATAATATAACATTTAAACTTTAGCCTCCAAAGGATCAGATGCAGAAAAACTACTTGGAAAAGAATAAATAAAAACAGAAAAATCAGAAGGTTCAATGGATCTCCATTTACGTTATGTCATAGTACGAGAAGAAGAGATGTTAACAACAGGAAGATTCATACATTTTTTTTTTTTAAATAATTGTACAATTAATATTGTACAATTTATTATTGTATTGTTATATGATTTATTTATTATTATTATTATTGATTAGCCTATTTTTTTTCTTCTTTCTTTTCAGTTAGACTATATTTGTTTGGAAAATATTCTAAGTTCTATTAGTTTTTGTTTTTCATCATTTAGGAACTGAATGTCTAGTTTTAAAGGGATAGTCCACCCAAAAATGAAAATTCTGTCATTAATTACTCACTCTCATCTCTTTCCAACCCGTAATACCTTCGTTCATATTGGGAACACAAATTAAGAAACTCTTGATGAAATCCAGATAGACAGCAGATGACTCTGCATAGACAGCAGACAACAGACCCATGTTAAAGTCCCAGAAAGATAGTAATGAAATCTTTAAAATAGTCCATGTGACATGAATGGTTCAACCATAATTTTATGAAGCTACAAGAATATTTTTTTGTGTGCAAAAAAAAAAAAAAAGCAAAAATAACAACTTTATTCAATGTCTTCTCTTACAATTACAAAAAGTATTCTCGTATCCTCATAAAATCAAGGTTTAACCACTGATTTCACATGAACTACTTTAAAGACTCCTTACTACCTTTGTGGGCCATAAATGTGTTTACCGTGTGTGTGTGTGTGTGTGTGTGTGTGTATATAGAATATTTAAATTAATATTCATTAGTTTATTTATTTATTTATTCATTCATTCATTATAATTATTTTTTAATTTCAGCAAGGAATGTTGCTGTTTTTACTGTAGTATGTAAACGATTGAAGCCTAGGTAAGAGATTTCATTAAAAACATTAACAAATCTTAAAGACCCCTAAACTTTTACAGTAGTGTATTTTTATACATTGCAGATAGCTATTAGTGCTAGTGGTTATGTGTAAAGAAACCAAGTTGACTCATCCCTAAAATATGCATCATATGTTTGAAAATTGTATGAATCCAAAATTAGGTGGTTATTGCTTGAATAATCAAGTTGGTTGGAATTCTTGGTTCACTATTATGCTCATGGAATGAAACCAAATGAAAAAAGATTATAATGTGTCATCGCTTTCAGAGTAAAACTATGTGAGCTGCTGTTAATACATCCAGCAAGCTAATGCATTTGACCCCAGCTAACATCATCAGCACTAAAACACAGCAGCTTACCAGCTAATTCAGTCCAAGCGTTAAACATTATACAATCAATACATGCGTTCAAAGCTTTTGACTGTTGGCAGAATGAATGTTGCCTGCTCAAAACATGACCGTAAATATGAACCTCCTTCATATACAGATGATTTGGTCTTCTTGAGTTGAAGAATTTTTCACTGTGAAAGCCCAGAAATGACAGCATGGACTTGCATTATGTTTATGAGCAGGATTGTGACTAAGAGAGTGAGACTTCCAGAAGAACCAGCGGGAGACGTGTTGAATGAGGGTGGCTGAATCTCAGGTTGGCCCCTCAGTCCCCTTGTTTGAGAGCTTATATAAGGACACTTATGTAAGATCCAGTGGGGGGCTTAATTGGGCGATGGGCTGTCTCTGATGTGAGGGGGTGGAGTCTAAAGCAACAGGAGGGGATTGTGGGATTAGATGTTTAGAGGGAGGGCTGTATGTGTGTTTTTAAGTGAAGTGCTAGTAAGAGGATCTGTGTATGTTTATGTGTGTCTCCACATCTGTGTTTGGTCGGCGTCTGGAATACTCTCTCTACTTTCCTTGTCTGGATGTCTCTCGTACTCTTTTTCTGTCTTTCTGTTTTCACTCCTCTACCTCCTGCCACTTTTTTTTTGAGTCAGAGTAGAGTTGTGTCTGTCTAGGTTGTTATTTTATCAGTCTTTTTGCTTTCTTTGTGAAGTCAGCATTGTTCTTGCAGTCCAGTAGAGCAGAGGTCAGATTTGACAGCAGGAATGATTCTCACTGTGGGTGAAACGTTCTCAAACGGAGCAGGTTCTGACTCGGATGCTGGGGGCATTGAAGAAACTGGGGAGGCGGTGTCTGAACTTGAAAGCGCAGACACTTCTGGAGGTTAGAGGTCTTTTTGTTTTTTCATATCCTCTGTAATTATACGTTCAGATGTGAATGGCATTTCATGGCTCTTAGACGAGGGGTGTGAAATATTTTCAGCAAACCAAAAGAGAACATGAGTTGGTTGCCAGGTTGTGCTAAAGTGTGCCGGCCAGAGTAGAGTATGCCGGTCGCTTGTAGCAATGGTTTGACAGATGTGTTGCATATTTGTTCCATTTATGTATTTATATATATATATATATATATATATATATATATATATATATATTGTATTAATTGAAATCCATGCAGAGATTGATGGTGAGAGAGGATCTCTTGCGGAACTTGAGAGAAAAATGTAATTTATAAGTTACACACATGATTCGGTCAACACAGAAACATTAATTTGTTGTCTAATATTGAACAGATATTTTTTAGGTGGTGGAATGCTTCAACAATTAATCAAATATCACAGTCAAATGAACAAACTAAATCCAAGGGATACTGCTACCTCAGATTAATTACCTGCACATTTAGTGTTCTCGTATTTGAAGGACTGAAGTGTTTTTCTTTTTTTTCTTTTTTCACTGAATTCACTAAATTGCTAATTAATAAACCAATGGTCGTGCAGTTTCACTGAGTGATTGAAAAAGGCTTCAGAAATTGGAGAAAAGGACTTTTCCCATAGCGTCTTAGCCTAAAGGGCTTACGCAGTACTTGTTCCATATCTAAGTTAATTGAAGTTACGTTAGTTTTAAAATATAAAATATTTCTGTGATCAAATCTGAATTTTCAGCATCAATACTCCAGTCTTCAGTGTCACATGATCCTTCAGAAATAATTATAATAATTCTATATGAATAATATTTTATTCATAATTTTTTTATGAATAAAAATTTAAAAAGAACAGCATTTATTTAAAATTTATAATTATAATTTTTTCTAACAATATGAGTCTTAACTACAACTTTTTATCTATTTAACACATACTTGCTGAATAAAAGTATAAATTACTTTCCAAAAAAGAAATAAAAAAATGTAAACGGTGTATATTGTGACACAATATTTCCATGTTTTATAAATAGTTTTTTAAATCTTATATTCATAAAATAATCCTTAAAAAGTATCACAGTTTCCAAAAACCATGAAGCAACACAACTGTTTCCAACACTGATAATAAATCAGCATATACGTATGATTTCTGAAGAATCATGTGACAATAAAGACTGGATAAATGATGCAGAAAATTCAGCTTTGCATCAGGAATAAATAATATTTTGAAGTATAATACAATAGAAACTGTTATTAAGTTGGCTTGAAAAAGCCAACTTACTGATCTACTATTTAATCTTATTATTATTATGTTGGCTTGGCAACAAGCCAACATACTGTTATGCTATTTAAACTTCTTATTTTTATTTTTTTTCTTATTATTTTTCTGAGCAATGTCAAACGCTACTCCTCCTAGGGCTTTAAAGCCACAAGCCCCAAACTCGGCAGACACCTGCGGGATAGAGCGGTGCAGGTTGCTATATCTTTTCAGAATGATCAGACTTAAAGTTTTTTTTTTATTAATTTTTAAATGTAAAAACTCATTACCCATAGACTTCCATTGTCTGAGAAAAATCGCGCCCCTACTGGTTGCAATACCCGGAGTTTTGTTTACTTTCACTTTTACATTGGTTAAAAATACAAGTAAATAATACAATTTCCCTCAAACTGACAAGCTAAACCAACATATCTGATTACAGGGGTCAGGGCTCATTAATAATTTATTTCTGGGCAGAGACCAGTCAGACGAGAGAAGAATCACGGCTGGTCAGCTGCTGGAGGCATTGTCTCTTAGAGCTCACAACGAGCGAATTTATTCTTATTTAAGACCTTTTAAAACGGCGATTGCACGCAATCCACACGTTAGAGCACACCAAGAGCTAAATTCAGATGTTTCTGAACTGTTTAAAGTAATAACATGATATATTCGCGGCAGCCAACTGCCCGCGAGCTAGCGATGTATTTCTCTGAACACTTGAAGTCCACAGAGAAATTACAGCCTTTCACATTAAAACACTGCAGCGAAACGGCACAAAACACTGAGCTACACTGAGACCAAAAGGGTCGCATGCATCACTGATTATTTTTGTACCTACTTATGTGTTATGCTATGATTTAATATGACCATTTATTAAAACAGAAATGTTTATTTTAAGAATACGTTTTATAACGTAAATTATGTCTCTGGCTGGCCAAAGAACAGAGAGAAAGACGAGAGAGAAATGAGCGCTTCCAAAAATAATATCACAGCGAATTGCACGAATCCACCCATTAGAACACAACAAGAGCAGAATTCAGGTGTTTTTGAACTGTTTATGTGTGCAAAATGAAATATAATTTGACAGCGTGATACAGCTTATGAATACTGGAAGGAAAAAAAGTCACGACAGCCTTTTAACTCTGGAGTCTATTAACGCATATACGCGTTTTGAGTAATTTTCTCCTGATAACCCCGAAATTTACTTAAATTAAACTTTCAGTTTTAATCGAGCAATACATCAATCGAATCTGTAAAGGGTCTACTTTTTTTTGGATACAAACATAATAACAACAAAACTTTGTGCACTTATAAAATAAATATAACAAACAAGGTGCAGCCTTGGTCTGCGCTGATCTTCATTTACAAACACGTCATTAAAATGAACTGTAACTCCATGAATATTCAACGAAGAGACATGAGAGATATATCTATAGAAAGCTTGACATGTCTACTTTTAAACAAAACAAGTGCTGCCGAACAAATATTCTGTGATAAAGTAATCCATATCAAAACAACGCGATGTCCATTTTTCACGTCTAATGTGTATGGAAGGCCAAGAGGGTCAAATAGACGTGAATTTTAACGTGTCTCTGTAAAGGGTCTACTTTTTTGGATACAAACATAATAACAACAAAACTTTGGGCACTTATAAAATAAAGATAACAAACAAGGTGTTCTGTCTGCAGCCTTGGTCTGTGCTGATCTTCATTTACAAACACAACATTAAAATGAACTGTAACTCCATGAATACTCAACGAAGAGACATGAGAGATATATCTATAGAAAACTTGACATGTCTACTTTTAAACCAAACAAGTGCTCCCGAACAAATATTCTGTGATAAAGTAATCCATATCAAAACAACGCGACGTCCTTTTTTCACGTTTAATGTGTATGGAAGGCCAAGAGGGTCAAATACACGTGAATTTTAACGCGTCAACAACACGTTAAATACGTGTATTTCATGCGTAGACAACACGTATTTATTATTATTTATTTATCGGTACTGCACAACATGGTAAAGTCATTTATATATTTTTTAATAGCTTCTTAAAATACTATATTACTCCGATATTATATCCAATATTGTTTAACACGTTAAATACATGTTGTTTACACGTGAAAAATCAGCGGGTATTTAACATGTATTTCATGTTGAAATACACGTGAAATACACGTGAAGTACACGTTAAAAATCAGTTTGAAGAGGTCAATTTCATTGGCTGCTGAGGACTTGGGTCAAACCACTTCTGTGAGCTTAGTGGTTGGGGTGTACCATTCATAGACAGGCAACCACCATTTAACATGCTATAGATCAGCTTATTCAGCCTTATTATTTAGTCTTTTTTCTTTTCTGTTTTGTATAGCCTATAGAAATAATATATTTAAGTTTCAGTTTTATGAAATATTTATTTTATAATAAATAGTAATTAAAATGTTGTGGTGATAGTATAAAGTTTATAAAAGTTACAGTATTTTGTAATGAAACAGGACTTTTTGTTTAGCTCTTGACTCACCGAACTATACTATATATAGTGTCCCTTCTTTAATTTTTCAGTAATGTGTGATAACTTAAAATATGTTGTCAGTACTATTAAAATAAGATTAAATTGAATGGTATTTAGGAGATTATGGTTTTTGCATGAATTATTTCACATTCAACTAGACAACCCTGGCGTAGCTGTTATCATAGCCTAGGCTTTTTATTAAAAAAGAAAAAAGCAAGGGACCATGGAAAAAGACTGTTGCAGGTGTATTTTTTTATGGTATTATTATTTTATTTTTTTTGCAGCAGGGCAACTCAAGAATGTTGGGCACACAAGTACTGTGGCTCTTTTGCCCCATGGCTAAGATGGCCAAGCCAACATCAAAGTTAGTTCACTAACTTTTAATTCTAGTTATTATTATTATTCTTCTGAGCCAAATTTTAAACACTATCTCCTCCTAGAGCTTTCAAGCTAGAACCACCAAACTCGGGTCAGACCTTCAGACTGGTCTGACTCGGGTTGCTATATCTTTTCTAACTGATTCGGCTTATGGTTTTCGTAAACCAGACTACCAAAACCACCTTAAATCCCATAGACTTTCATTGCGGGGGTACAAACTTTTGAAAAATAAGGCTTATAATATATTTAAGCTGTCTACTACCAGGGCAAACCTTAAAAACTCTCTACTGAGAATACAGCTAAAACCAGCCTAAGCTGATCAGTTGTTTTGGCTAGTCTCCCAAACTGGTTTTTAAGTGGTTTTGACCACTCTCACGCTGGTCTTAGCTGGGTTTTAGCTGGTTTTTACTGAATCCACTGTTTTTAGCTGGTTTTTGCCAGATTCGCATAGAAACATGCTAACAACATGCTAGTTACTCACTAATCAGACTAGAAACATACTTCTAACAAGTTTTAAAGTGGTTTTGGCCACTGTCACGCTGGCCTTAGCTGGTCTTAGCTGGTTTTAGGTGGTTTTCTTTACTGAATCAACTGGTTTTAGCTAGATTATCATAGAAACATGTTAATACCATGTTAGTAACTTGCTAATCAGACTAGAAACATACTTCTAACATGGTTTAAAGTGGTTTTGGCCACTGTCAAGCTGGCTTTAGCTGGTCTTAGCTGGTTTAAGGTGGTTTTCTTTAATGAATCAACTGGTTTTAGCTAGATTATCATAAAAACATATTAACAACATGTTAGTAATTTGCTAATCAGTCTAGAAACATACTTCTAACATGGTTTAAAGTGGTTTTGGCCACTGTCAAGCTGGCTTTAGCTGGTCTTAGCTGGTTTTAGGTGGTTTTCTTTACTGAATCAACTGGTTTTAGCTAGATTATCATAGAAACATGTTAACAACATGTTAGTAACTTGATAATCAGACTAGAAACATACTTCTAACATGGTTTAAAGTGGTTTTGGCCACTGTCAAGCTGGCTTTAGCTGGTCTTAGCTGGTTTTAGGTGGTTTTCTTTACTGAATCAACTGGTTTTAACTAGATTATCATAGAAACATGTTAATAACATGCTAGTAACTTGCTAATCAGACTAGAAACATACTTCTAACATGGTTTAAAGTGGTTTTGGCCACTGTCAAGCTGGTCTTAGCTGGTTTCTAACTGAATCAACTGGTTTTAGCTCGATTATCATAGAAACATGTTAACAACATGTTAGTAACTTGATAATCATGTCAAAAACATGCTTTTAACATGGTTTACAACTGTCACGCTGGTCTTAGCTGGTTTCTAACTGAATCAACTGGTTTTACCTGGATTAGCATAGAAACATGTTAGTCACTTGCTAGCCATGCTAGCCACATGCTAGTCACATTTTAATCATGCTAGCAACATGCTAGTTGTATACTAATCATTCTAAAAACATGATAGAGACATACTAGCAACATGCTAATCATGCTACAAACATGGTAACGACATGCTAGTCACTTGCTAATCATGTTAATAAAATGCTAGCAACATGAAAATCATGCTAGAGACATGCTAGCCACATGCTAATCATGCTACTAAAATGTTAACAACATGCTAATCATGCTACAAACATGCTAGCAACATGCTAATCATGCTAGCAAAATGTTAGCGACATGCTAGCAACATGCTAATCATGCTAGAAACATGCTAACAACATGCTAGAGACATGCTAGCCAAATGCTAATCATGCTAGAAACATGTTAGCAACATGCTAATCATGCTACAAACATGCTAGCAACATGCTAATCATGCTAGCAAAATGTTACTGACATGCTAGAAACATGCTAATCATGCTAGAAACATGCTAACAACATGCTAGCCACATGCTAATCATGCTAGAAACATGCTAGCAACATGCTAATCATGCTAGAAACATGCTAGCAACATGTTAATCATGCTAGCAAAATGCTAGCAACATGCTAGCAACATGCTAATCATACTAGAAACATGTTATCAAAATGCTAATAATGCTACAAACATGCTAGAAACATGTTAGCAACATGCTAACAACATGCTATAGACATGCTAGCCACATGCTAATCATGCTACTAAAATGTTAACAACATGCTAATCATGCTACAAACATGCTAGCAACATGCTAATCATGCTAGCAAAATGTTAGCGACATGCTAGCAACATGCTAATCATGCTAGAAAAATGCTAACAACATGCTAGAGACATGCTAGCCACATGCTAATCATGCTAGAAACATGTTAGCAACATGCTAATCATGCTACAAACATGCTAGCAACATGCTAATCATGCTAGCAAAATGTTAGCGACATGCTAGCAACATGCTAATCATGCTAGAAACATGCTAACAACATGCTAGCCACATGCTAATCATGCTAGAAACATGCTAGCAACATGCTAATCATGCTAGAAACATGCTAGCAACATGCTAATCATGCTAGCAAAATGTAAGTTACATGCTAACAACATGCTAATCATGCTACAAAAATGCTAGCAACATGCTAATCATGCTACAAAAATGCTAGCAACATGCTAGCAACATGTTAATCATACTAGAAACATGTTAGCAAAATGCTAATAATGCTACAAACATGCTAGCGACATGCTAGCAACATGCTAATCATGCTACAAACATATTAGCAACATGCTAATCATGCTAACAAAATGCTAGCGAAATGTTAACAACATGCTAATCATTCTACAAACATGCTAGTGGAATGTTAGCAACATGCTAATCATGCTAGCAAAATGCTAGCAAAATGCTAATCATGCTACAAACATGCTAAAGACATGCTAGTCACTTGCTAATCATGTTAATAAAATGCTAGCAACATGAAAATCATGCTAGAGACATGCTAGCCACATGCTAATCATGCTACTAAAATGTTAACAACATGCTAATCATGCTACAAACATGCTAGCAACATGCTAATCATGCTAGCAAAATGTTAGCGACATACTAGCAACATGCTAATCATGCTCGAGACATGCTAACAACATGCTAGCCACATGCTAATCATGCTAGAAACATGTTAGCAACATGCTAATCATGCTACAAACATGCTAGCAACATGCTAATCATGCTAGCAAAATGTTAGCGACATGCTAGCAACATGCTAATCATGCTAGAAACATGCTAGTCACATGCTAGAGACATGCTAGCAAAATGCTAATCATGCTAAAATCATGCTCTCAACATGCTAGAAACATGTTAACAACTTTGCTAATCATGCTAACGACATGGTAGTCACTTGCTTATAATGCTAGTAATATGTTAATCACTTTCTTTTTTTAAACTTCTTAACTTTTCAAACTTTTACATTTTTAAAACTTTTTAAGCTTTTCAAACTTTCTACATTTTTCTAACTTTCTGGCCAGGCTTTTTCAAGCCAACTTAAAGTTTGAAAACAAACTTTACTATCTAGTTTTAAATTGCAACAGGTTTTTTTTTTTTTTTTTTGGTCAAATAAATACAGCCTTGATGAGCATAAAAAACTTGGTAAAAATGTGTGTGTGTGGGTGTATGTGTATATGTTACTTGAAAAGCTCTTCTTGTGACATTTAGCACTGACTGTTTGCATGAAATATACAGTAAATAATTTGTGTAATTAAATCTTTGGGATTGTAATACCAGTACATGACAAAAGTCATTTAACTGTCAAACAGAGTGCTTATGTCTCTAATTAGGTTTTTTAAATCAACCAAATGAAAACACAGCTTACAAAATTTGACAGATATGAGGGGACATTTTTATTAAAGGATGTGTGTGCACACACTGCACACATGTGTTAACATCAGTTGCATGCTCTCATTTTTTAATCTGTGTAATTTCATTTGTTTTATTTCCTCTTCAATTGTTTATTACTCTGTCCGTTTATCCATTATGTACTCTGTTCAGCCAAATAAGGGAGGCCCCAGGCCAGGGTGCATCTCTCTGTGACATATTTGCAATAGTGGCACAATGTCAGAGCCACTAGACATTGTAGACGGAGTAAGGTTGTTTCTGAACTACAACACTGTCTGACCTGAATTAAGAGAGTGGAACTGAACCACTGAACTGATGTTAAATATTGATCTGTTGGTCTAGTTTCCTGATGGAGAGTAAGTGTGTAAGCACACATTCACGCTCTGTTCTACTGTCACAGATGGATTACACTGCTGCAGGCTTTGACCTGTGTAGTCATGTGACACAACCATGCAAGGCCAAGTGCTCAGTTAGTGTTTGACAGAGAGAGATTTGCCAGTGACTGTTAGAGAGTGGTCTTATCATCAGTATGACTACACAAAGTAAAAAAACTAAAACAAATGTAGGTCATGTTTTCTCCCTTTTTTTTTTTTTTCAAACCGCGACAAACGCCTGTCTCCCTTTTTTGCAGAATGCGATATATCCGCTCAACCAATCACAGCGCACCATTCCATGAACTCTAGACAGTAATGGCGTTGCTTTGTATACACTCTGCATCTTGGTTTTACTCATCTACTTTGTATTTTTGATCAACATGTGCATCTCATCAGTAAAGCCGGTTCTGTGATTAATGGTACAGATAAATCTCCATCACGTGCTTTCTGATGGACCAGCATTTAATACACTGGGCCGTAGATCACTGAGAAGCTATGCTATATCATGTTCATTAGATGAATCGCATTCGATTATGAAAGTGAAACTGCGTAGCGTTTCAGTTTTAGTGTTTTTATTAATGCCGTTTATGTTTTTGTTCATACAGTATATAGCACTAGTAAACTAAATGAACGTAAGATGCCAAAGATTAATGCACTTTTGGAAGTTGAATGTAAGGGGAAATATCATTTTGGAATTTCAGTGGTCTAGTGTGATTTTGCTGTTCATGATGACATTTTATTGTATTGCCATAATTAATTTTTAGCATTAACAAGATGACCCGCTGAATTCATTTTAGAAGCAATGACTGATGAATGTATTTTTAGTCCAGTGCCTGTATTTAAGTACTGATTATGATATGACTATGTTGTGTATTTTCATCAGTTGTTTTTTAATAACAATTATTTAAAT
Source organism: Carassius auratus (assembly GCF_003368295.1). Lineage (NCBI taxonomy): Eukaryota > Metazoa > Chordata > Actinopteri > Cypriniformes > Cyprinidae > Carassius > Carassius auratus. Next base: position 27,612,347 of record NC_039261.1, on the reverse strand, counting down.
TAAATATTACATTTACTATTTAATTAAATAATTATTTTGATCTTGTTATAATCCATGTAATAAAAAATATACACTAGTGGTCAAAGGTTTGGAATAATTAAGAATTTGTAATGTTTTTGAAAGAAATCTCTTATGCCATGCCCTAAGAGGCAATAGACACAATGATTAAAAATTACCTAATGTATTATGGATTCCACAAAAATATTAAGGAAAACTCTTTTTAACATACATGATTTTCAAATCAGCATTGAAAATTCAGCTTTGCCATCACTAGAATAAATAACATTTTAAAATATATCAAAAAAGACAATAGATCCATTAAAATTCTAATAATATTTCACAATATTACTGTTTTCTGTATTTTTCACTGTATCTTAACAATCGCTATCTTTTGACCTGTAGTGTGTGTGTATTTTTATTTTTTTTATTTTATTATGACTATATAGCCTTGCTGATTATAGTAATATAAGAGGTTAGTCAATATTCTTGGTGTCTCTTTCTTTTTACACGCATAAAACAACATGTGTTGCACACACTATACTGGTTAACACTCAGGGATCAAATGAACACTGAAGACAAAAGAATATCTAAACCTGTACGATAAGCAGATGATAGTACCGTGGAGGGGGGTGTTATATTTCAGCCATCCGTCATTGGCTGATATGAAGTTTGTTTAATCCTGCAGGTGAATCTTTTGCCCTGTCCTCTGACCCTGGTGTGTAATCATGTCATAACCGCTCTCTCTCTGTATGCGAGCAGCTATGCAGCAGGTGTTGGATAACCTGGGCGAGTTGCCTGCCACCACCGGGGCCAAAGACATTGACCTCATCTTCCTCAAAGGCATCATGGAGAGTCCCATCGTCCGCTCACTGGCCAAGGTATATTGCACCCAGCTGCCTCGACCTTGCTCTAGCTGATTTGCATTCCTTAATGAGGATAATCTGAAAACAAATTTAATTTGTGACTGATTAAGACTGAATGATATGGATATTAAACTTGTGTTTGAACAGCACACTCATTAACAACACATTCACAAAGTCATGTAGATCATGCTCATGCCGTTTCATTTCAAATTGACAGAGGAGCTAGACACGGTCAGAAATATCAGTTCATGGATTGATTGATGAAATGATTGTGATCAGGCTCATGAGCGTTTGGAGGATGTGAAGTTGGAAGCAGTGCAGGAAAATAACGTGGAGCTTGTGACTGAGATTCTGGGTGATATCAGCGGACTGAGCGTACGAGATGACAGCGCAGCAGAGCTCTCCAAAATCCTGCAGGAGCCCCATTTTCAGGTACAGCATCTTCCTGTCTCACCTCTTTTTGTACCTTTATCGTTTTATACCTTCTCATCTCATCTCATCTCATCTCATCTCATTACCTTCTCTTCTTGTTTTAGCTCCTCTTCTTTTCTTCTCATCTTCATCTTATCTTATATCACTTCTTATTTTGTCTCACCTTGGACCTTCACCTCCCATCTTGTCTCTCATCTCAAACTTAATTTCATCTCGTCTCTACCTTCTCATCCTGTACCTTCTAAACTTTTCTTAAATATCCCTCAATATATTTTATAATTGTTTTCTGCTGTATTTTGTTCACATTTTCTCTCTTTATTTCAGTCTCTTCTGGAAGCCCATGACATGGTGGCGTCTAAGTGCTATGAAGCCCCACCCCCTCCTGAAGCGACCAATGATGCGGCAGTAAACAATGCTCTTATGCAGGCTGATGCAGTCAGGATGATTGGCATCCGCAAGAAAGCAGGAGAACCTTTGGTGTGTGTTTGCATGTTTTAAACTCTCAACCAGTCATCATTTAATAAGTCAGTATCCAGTGCTTCAGAATGAAAGCGCCTGTATGTGTGTCACTACTCATGCTGTGTTTTCGCTTAGGGTGTGACCTTCCGAATGGACAAGGGTGACCTGGTAATCGCTCGCATCCTGCACGGAGGGCTGATCGACAGGCAGGGGCTGCTGCATGTGGGTGACATCATAAAGGAGGTGAACGGGAAGGATGTCGGCAATAATCCCACTGAACTCCAGGAGATGCTCAAAGAAAGTAGTGGAGGAATAACACTGAAAATACTGCCCAGCTACAGAGACGCGGCAGCGCCACCACAGGTACACACACACACAAATATCAATATACTGCTCAGAAGTTTAGGGTCAGTAAGATTTGTTCACTGTTTTTGAAGGAAGTCTCTTATGAAATATTATTGCATTTAAAAATAATTTTCTATTTTAATATATTTTTAAGTTTTGTTGGTGTCACATGAACCTTCAGAAATCATTCTGACATGCTAATTGGAAATAGAAAATTAATTTAAATGGAAATCTTTTGCAACACTGTTAGCTAGTGCTGGGCGTTATACCGGTTCATACCGAATACCGTTTTTTTTATTATTGTATGAATTTTTAAAATACCGTAATACCAGTGTCGTTTAAATAATGTTCGGAACGCATTTGAGAGGGGTCTCTTGCTTTTGCACTGTAGCGAGGACACACCAGTATATGTTACTAACCGTGAAAGTTCAGAAACTGAGGCTGTAGAACATGATGACAGGAGAACTCGTCCACAACATCCACTGACCACCACACATGTCCACCGCCCACTGCCATCAGCTCACACACACCGCAGCGTGACTTCAGCGCTTGAGGTCAGGTGCTTTTTACTGTAGTATATATATACTGACTAACCTAGCAAGACGCAGGCAGTGAGCTGCATGAGACAGAAAAGTAATGGCTGTAGACAAAACCACTGCATAGCCGCTCAACATGTGTCTACTAATGCATGTTAATTTTATCAGACGATGTTGTGATTTATAAATGAGGTTAACGTATTAATGGGTCATGTTTCGTCACTATTTAGATTGGATTTTTTAACAATATTCACTCATGACAGTAAAATAGGGCATTCTATTCAAGTCACACCTTCAGCATTTGTCTTTGGGGTTGCATTTGGCTATTGTTTTTAAATCCCATTATTTTTGTAGTAAAAAAGATCCCTAAAAGAGCCCTATTAATAACACTCCACATGCTATCTGGGGCAAAACACACACACACACACACAATTAAATCTTATTACATGGCTCCTGGTATTTTCTCTGTATCTCACATCTCCCTCTGTACACATAATGTATTTATGGTTTCTCAAGAAGCTTTTAAAGAGGGATTCTACTAATAACATAAATCATTTTGTTATTGTGATTCAATTTTTCAAAGTCAGTGACACTAGGCTCCAAAATAAGGCTTCTTATTTAAATACATTTATGTAAATATTATATAATCCCCTCCTCTTCAGTCTGTGGAGATCTGCCATGGACATTTAGTCCCTACACTTGTCAAATCATGACATTTGAACTAAAATGAAGTTATTTGTGTAAAGTTTAGGTTAGGTTTTTTTTCTTTCTTATCTTTCAAATATAATGTTAAAAAAGATTGTATTTATGAGATGAACATATATGAATGACAGCACAGTACTTGAATTTGAATGAAACTATTTGGATTAATCCCACATGTTTTATTTCTCTCAGGTTTATGTGCAGCCACATTTTGACTACAATCCAGCCAGTGACAATCTAATTCCATGCAGAGAGGCGGGGCTTGCTTTCAAAAGGGGTGATATCCTGCAGATTGTCAACCGAGAAGACCCAAACTGGTGGCAGGTGTGATTACTGTTTTTTTTTCCATACCTGTTCTCACTCGTGTGTATATTGGTCGGATATTGTGCGTCACTGACCATATTTTTTGACTGACAGGCATGCCATTTAATGGAAGGAGGTACTGGGCTGATTCCGAGTCAGTTTCTGGAGGAGAAGAGGAAAGCCTTTGTTCCTAGAGACCTGGATGGAACAGGTGATAAACCTAAACATGTTATTCTTGCCAAAACATGAAATGAATTAAAAATAACAGGAATATTCTGAAATAAACTTCTAAAGCTGTTTCAAGGACATACTGTATTAATGTATTATGCTTTCGCTATATTAAAACCGGTAATGGTACACTTTTGTATGAGATACAATTCTGTCAGTTGATAATAGTACCACAAGCCTACAAGAAAAAAACTAACGTAATGCCATCTAGTGGACAAATATAGCATTACATTACATAATTTATCTCTTTTTTTAATTCGTATTCTCCTTTTCTTTTTTTTTAGGAATCCTGTGTGGAACAATAACTGGTAAAAAGAAGAAAAAAATGATGTACCTCACTGCCAAAAATGCAGGTTAGCAGATAAAATACTTGGTTTATTGTATTAATGTTTTTTTTGTTTGTTTTTTGTTATAAAATTGTAATCTGAAAGAGACTTGCTAAAAATGGATATATTTTTTTAATAATTTATTAATAATGGTTCTTATTATTATCAATGTTGAAAATGTTTTTGTTGCTTAAAATTATTGTGTAAACCATGATATATATATTTAATTTCTTTTTTTCAGAATTTTTTTATGAATAGAAAATTTAAACTACAGGATTTCTTTATAGATATGTTTTGTGGTATCATAATTGCCTTAAATTTTACTTTCTTCACTGTAATATCATTGCTAAATGAATTGTATTATTAATAAATATTTTTTATTTCACAATATTACTGTCTTCATTTTTAATCAACTTCATGCAGCCTTTGTAAAGCATATGATGCTTAATTATTTTTTTTTTAAAATTAATTAAATGTAATTAATTAAATACATTTATTAATTAAATTGTGTGTCCTCTCCTGTATGGTTATCCTACAGAGTTTGATCGGCATGAGCTTCAGATCTATGAGGAAGTAGCACGTATGCCACCATTTCAGAGGAAAACCCTCATCCTGATTGGAGCGCAAGGAGTGGGGCGTCGCAGCCTGAAAAACAGACTAGTTGTGCTACATCCCACTCGCTTTGGTACCACTGTACCACGTGAGTATCTTATGAATACTCCTACCTCCAAAATATAATAAAACACAATAAAATAAAACACAAAAAGCAAAGCAATGTTTTGTTCTCCTCCATAGGTTTACATATTTCTTTTCTTCTGTCTCAATATCTCAGACACGTCTCGACGGCCTCGCAGTGACGAGCAAGATGGTCAGTCATACAGATTTGTAACACGTCTAGAGATGGAGACGGACATCAAGGCGGGCCGGTTCCTGGAACACGGAGAGTACGACGGCAACCTCTATGGTACTAAAATCGACTCCATCCATGAGGTGGTGAACACCGGCCGCACATGTATCCTGGATGTCAATCCACAGGTGAGTGTCTGAGAGGCTCACAGATTTATATTATGTTATTTAGGCTAATTCGAATCACAAATTATATGCACTGCCATTCAAAAGTTTGAGGTTAGGATTTTTTTAAAATAAATTAATACTTGTATTCAGCAAGAATACATTCAATTGATTGAAAGTGACAGTAAAGTCATTTATAATGTAAAAAAAAAAAAGATATTTCAAATAATTGCTGCTCTTTTAAACTTTCTATTCACCAACAAATTCTGGAAAAAAGGGCACTTTTGAACAAATAAATGCAACTTTGGTCAAAAATAAGAGACTACAGACTTTATTCAAACATATCATTCTATTTAATCTAATTATTAAATATTTCAAATAAATAGTTAAGATATTTTTCAGGAATTTCCCCCTTTTTTCTACAAGCACATTTTCTAAAATCATAACATGTATTTTATTAGGAACACTACTGTCTACTTTCTCTATTTCTACTCAAATGTTTCTCACTCACGAGACCTAGACTGCATTTTGGTGGCCTACATAAAGGTGGTCGCTCTGTGGAATAAACACAACCTTTAGACAAACAGACCTTTTTTCCAGTGAGCTTCATCTTGTTATGTTGTGCACCAGTCAACCATCATATAAACATGCAGGTATTCAGTGTGAGGGTCAAACGTTTGTGCACCTTTAATACATGCATGAGATATCAGAGACTTAACATCCATAAATCATATGATATATGATCAGTCCCCTTGATATGGACGTTTTATCTTTGTATTCTAAATGTTAATAGTTTTTCACTTTTACATCATCTGTCCTCAGGCTCTGAAGGTGTTAAAAACGGCAGAGTTCATGCCATATGTCGTGTTCATCGCAGCGCCAGAGTTCGACACACTGAAGGCTATGCACCAAGCTGTGGTTGATGCTGGACTCACCACCAAACAGCTCACAGTGAGTCTCGTTCATCTTTTCCAGGGCTGGTGTCCTGAAATTATGACCTACCCACGCTATATTTGCATCGTTGTAAGTTTATTGGTTAGCCTGGCATTGGAAACTATGCTACCCATGATGGTAGCACATCCTGCAAGCATTTCCTGCTTGGTGAGATGTGCTACCTACCTACTTCAGCATTTATATCATTAGTGGTACACCTCACAAGTTTCTTCTGCCTCTGAAATATTCTAGTATGCTGATGTTTTAGATATGACAGTTTTAACTGCTGCTATGTCATTCTGAGTACAGGGCATGTTTTTTAACCATGCAAAAGGACAAGCACAACTAGAAAACATCAATCATTCAAACAGGCATTCATTACTAGATTAGGATAGTGCTAAACTAAATTGTTAAAATGTTTTATATATTTAATAACCTAATTCCCAGCAGCTCAGTGTCTGTTGTGTGCTAATGTCAGGCCATGAGCTCATAAATATTAATAACGTTGTTGTTGTTCATCCAAGTGATTTGCTAACATCAAAGTGCAGACAGTGACAAGAGAATACTTGTGTAATATTCTTGTGCAATATATGTGCATTAGTCCCACCCACTGCTGTAGCAACAGAGCTCCATTTAGTCTTAAGCTCTTAATGAATCAGTCTGTCTGCAAAATGAACTTTATAAATGTATCATTGTTCTGCAAAAAGGCAGAGGGAGGAATTCAGTATTTGTAAAAAGCTGCAATAAATATTCAGTGTCATTTATAGTGGAGAATTTACACACTGACTGAATAATCCTTCTTAATTAAAGTAATAATTCTGTTCTCTCTCTCTCTCTCTCAAAGGATGTGGACCTGAAGAAGACCGTGGATGAAAGCGCTCGTGTCCTGCGGGCTTACAGACACTACTTTGACCTCATCATTGTCAATGATAACTTAGACGGTGCATTTGAGAAACTGCAGTCAGCTGTGGACCAACTCTGTACTGAACCGCAGTGGGTTCCAGTGAGCTGGGTTTACTAGGGGCATCTTAAGAAGATCACCATACAAGAGTGTTTGAGTGTGTGTGTGTGTGTGTGTGTGTGTGTGTGTGTGTGTGTGTATGATTGATATGTGAGGTGATCGATGTGGGGCAGTGAAGTCAGTGACCGTTTGGATTGACCAACCAAATGAGAGTCGTCTGCCACAAAAGCACGGTTAGCCCCAGCCTCACTATTGTGCACACAATGTAAGATTTTTCTACTGAAGTTGAAAGGGAAGAGTACTTATTTATTTTTAGTATTTTGTATGTTTTTAAAAAATATCTTACTATTTGTAACATCTTTGGAGCTGGAAGAAAAAAAAAACGAGGAAAACTGAAACCCGGCCATGACGAATGAGAGGCCATTTTTTAATTTATTATTGTGGTTGTTTTTACACGTGCTTCTCCTTTTTGCAGTACCTGAACCTACTGTGATGTTTTGATTTATATTCATAATGAAGGACTGACCTGACCGAGTGTAGCAGGCCAAGGGCTCCTGTAGAACATTCTAGATCCAAAACCATGAACCATAAAACTGTTTACATAGACCCTGATCTGGTTATATGCTTCTCTTCATATCCAGAAGAGATGCATTAAATCTCTTTTATGCAAAAGTCCATATCAATATCTGCGGCTTGTTTTATTTATAGTGTGTGTTTTGTAATATTTAATTCACCGATTTTGTCTGTTGTACAATGTTGGGCTGCACGTTGTGTCTGTGTCTTATTATCGTTAAAGAACCGAACAAATATTCCTGTTGAGTTCCATCTTTTTCTCCTTTCTTGAATGTCTTTCAAATTCTGTCTCAGAATGTCATGACCGATCTGCCGAATGTATTTTTGTCTTTATGTCAACAAGACCAGTACAAGGCAATAAACAGATGGACCATTGTTATTCTTTGTTCCTCTTTTTCATTTAATAATAAGTGCATGAAGCAACCAAACAGAAGCTTTTGGAGAGAATCGCTGAATTCACTCCTGATATGCAGAGAGATACACAATAATAAAGGTATTTGCATAATGCCATATACTGTATTCTACATAGAAGTAAAAAAATATAGCTGAAGTGCAGTAATGAGAACATTGTTATTATATTATTATGATATGGTAACACAAAATAACAAAAACATTTATACTATCAAACATATATATATATATAAAGATCTGATGAACTTTAATACGAGAACCCTAATAAAGAAATACTAAATTAACACTGTTATTTATAAATGATCTACGAAAAACCTAAATCAGTTTCAGAGAACAAAATAAACTACTTTTAACTAAATTTAAAATAGTTTTTAAATGATGTTTGACTTACAATTTCACTGTAATAAAAGAAAAGTGTATTTTAGTTTTGAAAAATAAAAACTAAAATTGTCTGGAATAATAAAGGTAGTGTATAAATATAACTTTATTTGCAGATATATTTAAAAACTGCGCGTAAAAGCACCTTGTTTGAGATATATTACTATTACGAAATTAACAAAGAAAAAATTAGTGCAAAAAATATTAATAAGCAAGTAAATGTCTACATATAGGAACATTAAAACTAAAGCAAGTAATTTCTGCATTAACTACATTAATAAGTAACAGGGAAAACATGACTTCACTTTAACTCCCTATTTCAGCTGTCAGTTCAGGCAACAACAAAGGATGCAAGGCCATGGATGGCAATGCACAGAACCATGGGGAGGAATCCCTCTTTACAGGTTATTTCTGAGGTCAGCGTGTCATTCTCTTTCCTCAGTAAAACACTGCATGACTGAAAAAGTTCCTCCACTCTGTGGAAGTCATCATCACTTTGGAGGAAAACAGAGATGGTGTCCTTGCAGAGAGGCATACCGCTTGTAGTCAGATGAATTACCTAGGTTTACAGAAAACAAAAAGGTTGCAATTATATGAAACGGAAAAAATTATGTAATTTAATGCAGAATCTGCATTAGCTTCCAATAATATTAAACTCACTAAATTCTGTAGACTTTGGAGACCTTCAGAAGTGCAGAACGGCTCTAGCAAGTCCAGTGGAGCATCCGTCAGCTCTAAATCAACAATTAAGTTTATGAGTGAATATAAATATTCTTTATTCATAAGAAACCTCTGAGTTTAAGTATAGTACTAACCCTCAAGAGCGTTCATCAGCATTTGCATGGCATACATGAGCTCCATGTTCTTCCTGCTTGCTTTTGTTGAGCATCCATTCTCATGGGATACGGCTGTGTGACATCCATTCTGTTCTTCTGGTGTGGAGCTTGATCCATTTAATTCAGAAGCCAAGGAAGGATCGCTGTGGTTGTTTGTTGGTATCTGACATCCATTATATCTTGACAATGACGTTGATGACATCTTGTCTAGTTGTTCACACTTCAATAAGTCCAAAAATACACTAATGTTCTGACTCTGTTCTTCAGACAACTCGCTGGTTAAGAAGCTGGGAGCTTCACCGCTGCTTAACACCCCAAGCTAAAAATGTCAGTGAGCAAAATATAAGTGATATAAAGAGGAACAAACTGTTTTATATTTGTGTATTCATTTTTAGTTATGGGAACCCTGACTTTGAAGCCTTGAAAAATGTAAGTTGTTTAATTCTTAATGATGTTCCAACTAAAACTTTTTACTAATTTAATATAGAAGAGAAATAAATCTGTGGGTACAGGCACAAAAATAGAGGAATTATGGGATGTGTATCTTTTTTAACTCTCTTAAAAATGAGGAAAAAGGTCAAATCTATCGTAAGATACGTTTTAAAACCATCCTAGATTACGGAATATAAAGTGCAATTTCACAATATCCTTCTGCAATTTTTGTGTGATTTAGCAAGAATTATCACTCACTCTATCCACCAAAGCTGACAAGGCAGATCGGTCCATCAATATTTTCCTCAACAGGAGCAGGATGGAAGAACGGCTTTCAGCACACAAGTCGGCCAGTGCACAAAATCTAGCCTGCACATCTGCAAGAGCTGCAAAGAGACCATACATTTACACCCTGTAACAACCGACATTAAAGTGTCTCATTATTAGAATGGAAAAATATCCTTATAACTAGGAACTTAAAAAAAGGGAAAGAGAAATAAATCCTACTTCTGCTTCTGCACAGCTACTTTAGCAGAAAACAAAGGAACTGAAACATACCTTTTTTTAGAATAGTAAGGGGGAAACCTTCCTGGATAAGTGGACATTGACCGTCGACCTCTGACAAAGTGGGAAAGGCAATCTGGGAAATATCATCTGATTCCACCCCACTGGGCCCAACGCACAATTCTAAACTCACACACAAATCAAAACTCAGACATGGAAAGCCCAAATACATATAAAGCACATTTGTTTATATAATTCATAAAAAATAATAAAAAACACATATACATGAAAAAATAATAGTGATGAATGCAGTATTTGTTGATACATGTTATAAATAATCAAAAGGTATTGTAATGTTATTTAGCCATATTCAGTTAATGTCACTGACCGAAGTAGCCGTCACTTCTGATGGTCATTTCAATGACACTGTAAGCCATCACAGTGTCCGGTGGGATGTGAAATTTTGTCTTACAGCCATACTGAAATTTACCGCTGTCTTTCATGTAAGTCTGAAATGCCAAAGAAACAGTTCTGTGTGTGTCTCTTTTTTTGTATTATTTTTTTTCCTGTATAGCTTTAATTTATGTTTTATTTCAGTTTTAGTCATTTTAGTGCTTCTTAGTATAAAGTTTCAGAATTTCATTCAATATTTATATTTTATTTTATTTTATTTCAGCTTTAATTACTGAAAATGTTTATTTACCAATAACAACACTGAGTCAGAAAAGCAGATTTATTAATGCCATCATATGATATGATATGATAATGACATTTATTAATGCAGCTAAACTCCAGTTCTTTACACACTTGTTACAAACCTCAGTACAAAGAATCTCAGCACAGCAGGCAGCCTTCTCCCGTTCCATGTAGCAGATAAAGCAGTCACTGGTGTTTAAAATTCGCTCTTTAAGGAGGGTTAAAGTTTTTTTTTTATTGGGGAGCTTCTTGAAAAAAGAGCCTGTGAGGTCCAATTTCCTACAGGGGTCATCAAGGTCGAGAGCAGAGGAATGAATATCAAAACACATCACATTGTTATCTTATTTGAATAAAAACGTCATCATATATTCATCCGCATGCAACTCCAAACTTGTATGACTTAACAAATGTCTGATGAAAATCCAGAACTGTTTTGGACAATTTAGACATTTTTACAAATATCTCTGTTACAGAATTTGCATTACATCAGGGTGAAAAACATAAAATTTGTGAAAAATGAAAATAATAACAATAATCATTTTTTTAACTAACTGTCTTGTCAAGGGATACAGCAAGGTTCAGCTTTAGGACCTTAACTGATTTTCCAAATTATGACAAAAAAAGAAAATAATTGTATTTATATATATATATATATATATATTTTTTTTTTTTTTTTTTTTTTTTTTTTACCTTCCATTTGTGAGCTTCACAAGCTTGGGAATATCCACAGCTTCCTTCTTAAGTGTTCCGAGGGATAAATAAAGTTTCGATGTGCTCTGTCCATTAGCATTTAGGCAGACAGCAGTAAAACCCAGCTCTACAGATCCAGCTACAAGGTTTTTATACTCTCCCTCAAACTTTACAAGCTCTTCCTCCTCACACACTGGTCAAGCATAAAAAGATATTAATTTCAAAAAGGCCAGACACAAAACATATTTTGAAAAAAACAACTGTTTCTACTGAGAACATACTGAGATTGAATTTGATCTTTCAATGTACTTTCTGGTTTAATTCAATCTCTAACTTCAAACATACGTATTCACTTTGCACTTACCTGGTTTAATTGGATCCCCTTCCAGCAGGTCATTGAGTTTGAATTCTGTGGGTTTGTATTTAGTTTGCTGCCAGAACCAGGTTTTCTGGATTTTCTGCACCACCGCAAGAGGCTTTAATTTGTTGGAATTATTTAGGCTGGAAGCCGCAATAAGAGCACCCTTTGGATCTATCTGTTGGACCAGTTTCTTTGTCGCTTTTTCAAACATCCTCTGTGTAAACACATAAACAGCATTAAACCATAGTGGAAAAAGTGAACACTTTCACTGACTTTTCTAAAGATGGAAGCAAACTATATAAAAGCAGTAAACGAATTGCTGTTAATTCCCAAATATACAATACCTTATATTAAATAATAATTTCTTAGTTGTGAAATCACACAAATATAATATATGCAAACAGCCAATCCACAGCAGATACTGAACATAATAAAACCCCCCAAAATAGCGGTGTGCTAGTGAGTTCTCTCGTCATGCCAAAATCATGAAGTAATACCAAAAACAGGAACAAATAACAGAAGACAGAACAGATGAATATGAATTGCATGGATTAGGTGAGATTAGCGAAAGGTGAAATAAATCGAATCTCACAATGAATTAACATGTCATGGACTGCTGAGAAGGGTGAAAATAGCATTTCAGCTGCATCATGCACTGCAGATGGTGGCTTGTAGGAGTTACAGATTCATCATGCTAACAGAATAACAATAAGACGGCACAAAAGCTTTGGTCTCCTGCTCTAAGGAGATTAAACTGGGGGAAAATGAGGGTAATTTTATTTGAGGACCTTCAAGTCAGTGAAACTGCCCTGACAATGGGCCAGTGAGTCTAAAGTTCCAGCTGTGTTTATTAAACAGCATTACAGAGTTATTAATAATGATGTTAAACTCTCTAGAATAATGATGTTTCCTAGGATTAAAATTCTGTCATTTATGTACGAACCTCATGTTTTCAAACCTGTTTGACCTTATTTGTTCTACCGAACTAATTTTCGCACAATGGTGCATTTGAATCCTTTCGAAGCTTGACATATTCAGTCTTTATTCATATGCAATTGCATGGAAAGAAAAGGTCATTGGAAAACAATGAAAGTGACTAAATGATGACAGACCTTGAACTATAAAAAGTTATAAACCATGCTATGCAATGTACAAAATGAATGTTGCTCTTCAAAGATTATGTTCATACAACTTTAGTCACAAAAGAGCAGCATTAATTTCCAGACCTTTGCCAATGGCTTAACATCACATCAATGCGTTACTATTACATTCCTCAAAGTCATTCAGTCCCGCATTAAATCTTGTGTTCATGCGTAAGATTATAGAGATATATTTTTTATTTGTTTATACACACCTGTCGCTGTTAAGAGTTTGCTGGAGATACGTTGAAGATCTACAGCCAAAGGAGAGCGCAAACAGTGATAGATTATGATTTTTTTTTTTAAAGAGTACTGTTCTCGTCGGTCAGAAAGTGAATAAACATCATCTAGTGCACGCACATTTAAACGCCTCCTGAAAGTCCCCTCACACGTAATGCGATAGCATCGCGTTTACTGGACTGTCTGCGAGGAGGAGGCGGCGCTGAACTTCAGGAGATCTAATACTTGAATATTTTGGTTTCTGGCACAAGGTTAGCTCCTGTAATCGGAATCATATGAACGCAACTATAAATAATCGTTGGGACAAGCACAGACTTGTCCTTTCATTGATTTTAACGGTTCGAGTTAATGCTAGTGAATTTTAAAGCGAGCTTTCGTTTAGTAGCTAGTCTGGTGGGTTTTCTAGATGTAATAAATAAACATTCTTACAAATAATGAACTAACTAAAATTAGTTCAAAGAACAATGTATTATAAAACCGTGATCAAACGTTGGGTTGCTTCGTTAGCAGTTTTAAAATCCAGAATAATGTTCTTGACTGGATGAAGCTTAGGTACAGAATGACAAACAAATAAATAGACGTGATAAAAAAAAACAACAACTCGGATGTGATGAGGTGGTGGGTTATTTGTATAAACAAACAGCTTTGGTTATGATGAAGTAGGACATGTTTTATGTAGCTGAAGAGCGAAAATGTTACGATGAGAGTTACCTGTTTCACACCATAAATATGTCTGCTATATATAATTTGCTATATGTTTTACACTACTCGTATTTGCAGAGCGGAAGCGGCTCGTGAGCTGTCCGTGCGCAGGGCGGAAGCAGCACGCACCATGTGTGCCAGCAGCAACCGCAGCTCACTGTGTATGGAACACCGTCAGCCTCGCTTTTCTTTACACTCATTTAAATTTAAACAGTGTGGGGGAGTAACTAGTTACATGCACAGAAGTTACGTAATTTAACTACAAAATAAATTTAACTGTAATCTGTCGGAGAGCGTGATTTCAACAAGTAGCCTACAACACTCTCCTGGATCATCATTCCTATCAACCAAGCAGAATTTAGATATAACTTTTCAGGATATATCTGTTTTAGGCTTAAAATAAGGGTAAGGTGTTTCTAAACCCTTGTTAATCAGATATAATTTCCCACTGATTTTAGGAATAAATTATGGGTATGGTTAAGGATTGGGTTATGGTTATATTTTTGGACAATAAAGTTGATCCAGGAACATATTTTAATAATCTGACTGTAATCTGACTGTAAACAGAAAAAAAAGTGTAATTAAATTACAGTTAGGCTACTTATGAAAACTTGTACAATTACAAATTGCGTTGACTTCTTTAAAATATGAGACTCTCCAGCGTTCAGGAGTTTAGGACACATGCTTTTTCGATATATGTTTTATTTCTAATTTGGATTGATGTAGGCTAGGCATATATGGTTTTACTTTTTTTCCTGTCATAGCTATGCAAAGATTTCAAGAACAGCTTCTAAACTAATAGGCTATAATTTATTATGATTTTAAATCTGTATTTAATCTCAATTTAATGAATTAAAAATATCTGCTAAAATCTGATTTTGGGCTGTGCTTTAAAATTGCATTTTTATAATCTTAATTCAAGTGATGAAGGATATTGACAAGTCTGACAGTAATCAGTGTTGAGTAAAACCATTAAAAAAAAATATATATATATAGATAAGTAAACAAATGTAATTAGTTACATTAATAATGTTAATGACTAATAATGAAATAGTTACACTACTTAGGCTATTACATTTTAAATAGGGTAACTTGTAGTCTGTAAACTTTTACATTTCCAAAGTTATCTTCCCAGTCGAGCACCATCACACAAGCTGCCTGAACTAGGCTACACAAGTAAGTAAATGGTAATCGAAGAACATCTGATGGTCTGTGCAAAGGAGTACACAGGGTTAAACATTTAGAGAGCTTTTAGTTTTCGTGGGAATTTACCCTACAAATTCTTACAACCATAAAGGAAGAAGCTGTGGTCAGATTGCTTGAATGTTCTTACTTTATTTACACAATACCTTTTAGCTGTGTCCGTACTCATCTACTCTTCACTTCTGTACAATATGTAAAGTAACATTTGAATACTTCAAATAGGAACTCAAATGCATCAATCAGCATTTTTCAGATTTGGCAGTTGTTACAATGCTGGTTTATGTCATTGCTTCAGAATTTAGTTTGGATATCACAGTCAAACATTAATTATATAGCAATGGCTCCTGGTCAGGGAAACACCAGTGACGTTCATTGTGCGTGTATGGGTTTATGAAATGATTTCAATTAAAAAAAAAAAAACCCTCAATGAAAATCCATCATGTCTAGAAAGGGGACCTTTCTTGTGTTACACAATTCCTACCAGACATTGAATGGGACAGCAAAGTTCCTTTTAGTAAACCTGATAACTTTACCTTCAAAGCTCATCATGATGTAATATCTTTTCCTACTAATTCAACTAATTTTATTGTAGTAACATAAAATAATAATAATAATAATAATAAAAAGAAAAAAAATGCAAACAACCATCTTCATAAAAGTTAAGCAATAAGTGACTATCCAAAAACGTCTGTATAATAAAAAAGGAAACTTTCCTTAGATTTGTGCTCACTGCATTTATTGTGCAACAAAACATGTGGTCAGTCATACACTGATGCAATCCATACCCAGTCCTCTGAAAGCAACAAGTCCTCAGTTTATAGTCTTGAAAGAAATGTGTTTATCACATCTGAAACACCGCACCCACAGTGAGACAGAACAGTTATCAAGTGTAACAGGCACGTCAAGAAGCACATGTAGACTATCACTCGCTCTCTTTAACAAACATATGCAGAAAAGGAGGACAAGCATATACATAAAACAAAATTACCATGCATTACCATTAATTGAGCCATTTCTTTCAAACATATATTTTGCATACTGTTATATTAGTTTTCTATTATTAACAAATTAAAGAAAGCTCCCTTTAAATTTGCACAAATCATCATTGTAGTATGTGCACAAATATTTATGGATATAGTTTTTGATTTTCTATATTCCCTGATTATAAAGTGGAGTGAGTGAGTCAGCAATGGATGAATTGTGACTTTCAAACCCTTATAGTGCGAACTCTCCTGGTGTAAATCTCATTATAACATTCAGCCCAGGTCACTCAAAATAACTCAATTACTATTTTATAAAACAAAACAAATAAATGAGAAATTATATTTTATATAAAAGAACATCAAGCCTATTTTTAGGACTTAAGATTTTTTTTTTAATTTGCTAGTTGACATTATTTGCATTACAAATAAGTAACCTAAATTCTCATCACTGTTATACTTTCGATTTTTTTTAGTATAGTGTTTCGTGTTTATTTTAAAGAAAAACGACTGAAAAGTAGTATAACAAATACTATAATGTTGTATAGACAGTTTAAAATTTTTTATAAATTTTTTCATGTTACAGTAATGAGGATGATAATAACAAATAATGTCATAATGCAAAAAAAAAAAAAAAAAAAAACTATAACAGTCCAAAATATAGGCTTGAACTTAGGTGAACTTCAGTGTTTGTTCTTTAAGATTCAAAATCTTATTTTCGTCTTAATATTGTGTAATTTATTTGTAATTGATTCAATTTGAGGATTTTTTTTTAATTGACTTGATTCATTAATTAATAATAAACTATTATATCCAGACACGTACAAATGTCATTGGTCAGTGCATTTTCATCTAAGCATCAACTACGCAGTTTAAGTAAGGCATAAATGTCTTTCCAGAGGTACTTTCTATCTTGTGTTGTAAAATTGTGTGTTTAACAAAGATAATTTCCAATACACAAACATCAACATATGTGCGGTAAATTAAATCCCACAGTATTCAGCAGGATTGCATACAAATAACAAATAACAGGGATCTATATACTGCCAAAGCAGAAAGTCAATGACAAATCCACTGGTGGTCACCAGAGCACAGGGAATTCTAGTTTGCTGAATCCAGGGTCTTTCCTGAGATCCCAGTAAGTGTTATTGCTCACCCAAGAGTCATCTTCAGCACGCCTGATTGAATTACAGAAATAGAATTACGAACAGAAACTCGTGATGCACCCAAAACAGCTGCATCTTTGTGTTCGGAAGAGTCACTTACTTGAAAAATCGGGGCGAGTGTGTCATGCTGTTTTCTTGCAGGACTCTCCTCCTCTCTCTTTGGAGGACTTCAATTCTTTCTTTCTGTTCTTCTGCTCCGGCAATATCACCCTCTTCAAGTAATCTTACAAAAAGAGGACCAGTAAGTAGCCAATAGCATATAATACTGGTAAAAGTTCACTTTGGGACAACACGCATGCATAAATATGTCCGTACCTTTGGTCTGGTCTAAAACGGGTGTCTGTCAGAGGCAAGAGTGGCTTTAAGCCCTCCTCCAATTCATTTAACTCAGTTGCAAACTGTGTGAATCCATAGTACTGCTCATGGTTCTCAGGCATGGGATCTAGATGCACACACGTGGAGACAAAAACAGTGCTGTGTTAGCGCCCTCTTGAGGTCATTATCCACAAATACATCTGAGACAGACCAAGGAAAAGAAGTTAGACGCTTGAACCATTTAAATCCATCTAAACAGACTATTCTGGACTGTTCTGAGACTCACTTGCTCTCCAGATGCAGGTTACCGAAGGTGGTTTGCCCAGATACAAGGCCTCGCTCCATTTTCCAAACAGAGAGTGAATGACACGCCCATGTGAATCAGTGACCACACCCTCTACATCATTAGCATTCAGCCCTCCAGATCTTGACTGCATGTAGGATATGCAGTAAACAAATCATAAGTAATTATTCACACAAAATTAAAATTTGATCAAAGTTATTCCACAAGAGGAAGATGTTGGCATGATAAACACAGATGCACACGCATATATGGAATTAAAGCCTGTTTTGCATGTTTTGATGGCCCCACCTTGAGGAAAGTGACTTTGCAATGACTGATGTCTCCCATGGTGGAAGAGTGTTTGATAGACATTTCCCCATAGTGTTCGATCCAGCGCTGACCGCTCAGAATGTTATGAATGCATGAAGTGACTTTACTCCACTCGTAACGATCCCCAAAACTGAGGATGAGAGAATGGGTAAAAGAGAGCGAGAGAGCAAGATTCTGAGACATGGTGGAGAGTGCAGGATGGAATAATGGAAGTAAATGGAATTCAGAACAATTCAGGATAAAATGAAATCACCCTGGCAGCTCTAAGTGAGTAACTCCCATGGGAACGATTTCCATGGATTTTCCCCAAAACTTATTCTTCCACCGGACATCTAATGGGCATACAGAGAATAGACATTAAAATCATGCTAAATGCTAAAAGGCTTGACACTAGCAAGGTGTGCTTCACTTACCTTGCCAAAATTTGTAGTTTTTGGACTCGCAGTGACAAGCGGACACAGGTGGATGGTGACTGACCTGAGGTACACAATGTAATGGTTCATGTGAGAAAGTATACATTTGTGTTTTGGAAGAAAGAAAAAGAGAAATGTTCATGCTTACCTGTTCAGCTATGAAGCGGAAGCCCTTATCTGGCCGGAGACACTCGTATGTCTCTCCCAGTATAGGATTAAATGGTTTTCCTCCTGCTCTAGTGAACGAACACGCATATGCAGATACAGCAAAAGCTGCTATATACACCTACAGACAAGAATAGAATACATGGTTAAAGGAATAGTTCACCCAAAAACGAATTTTATTTTTGAAAATTCTCTTGTCCACAGGCTATCCAAGATGTATATGAGTTTGTTTCTTCCTTAGAACAGATTTGGACATTTAGCATTTGGAACTTTAGCATTACATCACTTGCTCACCAGTGGATGGGTGCCATCAGAATGAGAGTCCAAACAGCTGATAAAGCAACACATTAATCAATGTAATAAACACCATCAAGTCCATCAGTTACCATGTTGTGAAGTGAAAAGCTGAATGTCCATTACTAATGTATATTATTTAGTAACCACCCATAATCCATATTTTTAAAACTGAATAAGTCCATTCCTCTTTGATCTTTCAAAATCCACCAACAGATTTGTTTAAAACATATTCGTTTAGTTTTTTTGATCCGGACATATTTCTCTCCTGATTCAGACAAGACCGCTTTTTCACCAGAGAAAGCAGTGATTATGGTTAAAACAGATTTTAGAAATTAAAAAATTATTACAAACACACAGCATTTCACTTCACAAGACATTATCTGATGGCCTGGAGGAGTTTGGATTACTGTGATGTTTTTAGCAGCTGTTTGAACTTTTATTCTGACGGCACCCATTCACTGCAGAGGATCCACTGGTGAGCAAGTGATGTAAAGCTAAATTTCTCCAAATCTTTTTGGATGAAGACACAAGCTCATCTACATCTTGGATGGCCTGAGAGCGAGTTAATTTTCAGTAAATGTGAATTTTTGAGTCAACAATTCCTTATAACAAAAAACAGTTTTGAAGACAGAAAGACCAGCAAGAATGCATGAGAACATAATTTGATTGCTCTCACCATGCGCATATGTGGGTCGTGTGTGTTTGCAGCAGTGTCCAGCAGGTGGCAGTACTCAACTTCCTCACACAGTCTCTGCAGGGTGTTCAAGGGCTCGTTGAGTTGAACAGGCATGGCAACTTTCGACAGGTCTTTACCGATGTTACTACGCAGAATACTCCACAGATTCACGCTTTCGTTCATGCGTGAACTCGGCAAACGGTTTCG
Source organism: Carassius auratus (assembly GCF_003368295.1). Taxonomy (NCBI): domain Eukaryota; kingdom Metazoa; phylum Chordata; class Actinopteri; order Cypriniformes; family Cyprinidae; genus Carassius; species Carassius auratus. The sequence goes on along the minus strand of NC_039261.1, from coordinate 27,592,251 downwards.
CCGCTTCACTGCGTAGTCAAGGCCATTACCTGAAGACATACACAAAAAAAAAAAACACAAACCATTAACAATGGCTGTAAAGAAAGGTGAAGCTTCATAAAAGTGAATCTGGATAGTGCCTTACTTAAAATCTCCTTTGCGATGCCGTTCTCATTCCTGCAATACTCTACTGACGTGCTGTCACTCACATCACTGACGTACGAATCATCATCAGACGCCTGGTCACAAAAAATACAAAATCTTTTTGATGAAAAATATATTTCATTTAGATTTTAAATCATTGACAGATGATTCATGCAAATCAGCATTTTGAACACTTGACCACTCTGACCTCATTTTCAGATGAGCTGCCAGACAGCAGATACTCTTTAGCATCAAAGAACTCTGACAGGGATTCTGGGATTGACCCTCGACTCTCACTGGACACCTGCTGCAGGAGAGGGCGTGACCCATCGAGGACATCCTGATTGGTTGAGAAAATCAAAAGAAGTCCGAATTGGCTTTGTTGATTTTGGCCAATAACAACGAAGCATATAAACACTTAAAAGTCCAATAACAAATTTGTTGCCTGTATACAGTACCTTTTCAGTGATACAATCCAAAGTGTTCCTGACTCTGTCTCTTTCTGTGCAAAGGGAAATGTACGCTGACTGAAGAGTGGAATGAACTAGTAGAAGAAAGTAAGGGTGAAAAGTGAGAAAGCAGCAAGAATGTGTAATTTCATCATGTAGTTTCCAAAATGTCAGTAGTTGATAACAATATTTCAACATTCTTTTATTTTAAAACATAGTTATTAATATAAATATTCCTGAAGCAGTGTAGCATGCATGTGAGCATTCGTACTGACCAATGCCAGCGAGGCGACAGTACTCCTCCTGCATTCGAGAGGCTTCTGTTGGTGAGTCCGGGCTATCCAGGCATGAGTCTGGTGAAACCGGCTCTGAATACATCAAGTTTGGGTGAGATACGTGCAGACGGGAAGATGAAGTGTCAGGATTTTGCTAGAACACAACAGATCAGTTAAATGAATGAGAGAGACTGGGTGATGCAGTGTCTGTGTGCGTAACGTGCAATTAGAAACAGAGCTGTTTTACCTGTTGTGTGCTTTTATGTTCCTTGCTGTAATTCTTTGATCTCCATTTTTTGTGTCCTCTTTTCTCCTTTTTATAGCCTTCAGTCTGCGGTCACACACAAATATATACATTACTTTGTCTAAATAATGAGCGATAGATTTCTTTCAAAAATATTACATAAATCTAACCAAACCCAAATAGTGTATATTTTTGCATTTTATGCAAAAATGCTATTTAGGATTCACCTGGATGTCCTCAAATGATTGTTAATAAGATTTAATAAACCCACCCACACAGACCAGTCCAAATAATCCAAACAGCTCTACCTGCAGTAAGTTAATGGCAGGTGCTGAGAATGTTCTGTGAAGAACTTCCATATTTTTCAGCAGCAGATTTAATTCCAGCAGCCCCGACTCACACTCTGACAGATCTTAAAAAAAATAAAATAAAAAGAAATAAATAAAGTAACCATTTTTCTTTTCTTAGTGTTGCTCATGAAAACCACTACTCTAAATGTTCTCTATGTATTAGTTGTACAGTACAAGAATAATATTTCAGAATGATGTGTTAGTGCAGGTTTTTTGCACCTACCTTTGCAGCACTTCTCCATATCTTGTGAGTTTTGGCGCCAGCTATTCTTCAAAAGGGCTGAAGGCTGCTTGGAGAGAAATGAACGCTAGTAATAGAGGAAAAAATACAAAATATGTAATCTGTGTGACTTTCTGTTTCACTTGGTCATTATAATATTTCAATGTTTTTGAAAGAAGTATCTTATTTTCACTAAGGCTGTGTTTATTTGATCATAAATATAGTAATATTGTTGCAATTTAAAATGTATTTTAAAAAACTTTTAATTTAATTTTAATTAGTGCAGTCAAACGATTAATCGTGATTAATTGCATCCAGAATTTAAGTTATTATTTACTTAATATAGGTGTACAGTGTATAATTATATATACATAATAAATATACACAACACATACACATCATACATATTTTACTAATTGAAGTAATAAACTGCCTGTTTCAGGCGAAAACAGCATATCAGTGGATCTTGTTAATATTGTAACTTCCTTGGCGCTTTAGAGGTTCTTATCCTGTTGGAAGGAAGGTTGGGTCTAAAGGCTGACTTTTATACTACACTCGTGACTGCTGACTGTGTAAGGAGGGTAAATACTCGTCTGTTGGAGGTGGGCTCAGATTGCAGCTGTCGCTCAGGAGGCTCCATGGCGATCTCATTCTGACGGAATATTCGATGATGGCGTAGTTCTGTCACCCACTGTTCAAACAGATCCCGAGTCTTTGCCTGTGAATGTCACGATAAACACAGCAAATGAGAATGTGCAATCTCAAAATGAGAGTAACTAACTACAATTCAGAGCCCAGCATGTGTAGGTGAGTGGGTGCCAATACCTTGAGGTGATAGATACTGTCCTCTGTGTCCAGGTCGATACACATCGACTTCTTCTTCATGGCCATGACAGAGAGACCAACATCTATACGACCTCGTAACCTCCCCTTCTTCAGCTGAGGAATCAATCACACAATCAGGGATGAAAGAGCAACTCTGACAGGATTTAAGCAAGTTTATTCCACATAAGCCTTATAGAAAGTGTGTGGATGAGACCATGGTTTCACACTCACATCAGTTCCTGTCTTGGCATATGTAAGGATGCCCCTTTCAAGCAGGAAATATCTCTGTTAAACATAAACAGACAATGAGAAAAGCCTTTTAGCACGCTTAGGTGAAATATGCATGTATTCAAAACCATTAAAGTCAATGATATCTTTTAAATCACCTTATGCCAGCCTTTCATTGGCCACTTTCTCTTTTTCAACAGCAAACCTTCCTGCTTCTCGGGCTTCTGAATATTTCCTGTCAGTCCGCGCAAGTCATCAACCAACTCCCAGCTGTCCTAAAAAATTAAGACAACCAAAAAGTGTTTTTTTTTTTTTTTTATTCACGGAAGAAAAAACATGGACTTTTTCCCAAGAATGTAGTTAAAAACTACTGCTGTAGATGCTGATGATTGACAAAGGAATTGTTGGATAAAGCAGTTATTTTTGTTTTATTCACGTACAAAAGAAGCATTCTCGTCGCTTCTTAACGTTACATTTGAAACACTGATGGCAGATGGACGATTCTGACAATGTCTTTCATACTTTTCTGGACTTTGACAGTGTAATTAACTTGGCAGTCTATGGGACAGTCTCAAGCTTCCCGGGTTTTCATTCGAAATATCTTAAATTGTGTTCCGAAGAGGAACAAAGATTTTACAGGTTTGGAAAACAACATGAGGGTAAGTGATTAATGACAACATTTTTATTTTGGGGTGGAGTATCCCTTTAAGTCCTCAGTAAATATCTGAAGTGGTTTGTCTTATACCTGTCTGTTGTCTTCAGATGAGGAGTTACTCTCTTTTCGATGTGTAAATGGTGTCATGGTTGGTGTGGAGGGTGATGTCTTGGGAGACTGCGGTACAATTTGGTCTTCTGTACTCATCTTGCAATTAATTTACTGTGGAGACAAAAAGAGGCAACACTCAATACAAAATTACAGCACCTGAATTACATAATATGGCCAGCAGAGAGCAACAGAGACATAGGCAAGAACAAGTGAGTGTGGCAAAGAAGATCAGGAAATGACAAGAAAATCTGTGCCCAAATGAATGAAGGTGATTTACATATTAGCATACGTGAAATATATATTTCATACCTAAACTAAATTATGAGAAGTCACATCTGCTTTATTTTCTTTCTTTTTTTCTCCCTCAAAATAATTTTTTGTTTATGTAGCAAAGATAATTTATCAGGCTTGTTTTTCATTTGAAGACACTATTTTCTCCCTCACTTGAGCTCTTTATTTGTGTGTGTGTGTTCAGAACACACTGTTTTAACTGCTCGGACATGTCCTAAACTTGGCACAGACTGTTCTCGTGTCCCTATCCTTTCTTCTTTCAGCAGACCATACAATATGTTCAAATTCACATTCATACACACACACACTCAACTTTATTGTAATTCTTTCACATACACATTGTACAGAAGAGCGAAATGTCCTTTCTGATTAACAAAGTTGCAAGACTGACAAAACAAGTATACTTACACGTTCATGATAACAGGAATGTAAACATAAGAGCACATTAAACATAACATAAGATAGCATAAAAAGAATACAGCAACATGACAAGAGCAATAAATATGAGGTAGGAATGTAAAATTGTAGTAATGTGACAAATGTTAGAATTGAAAGAATAAAGTGCTAGTGCACAATTGAGTTGGCTCAGAGCAGACAAAATACTGTTAAATAATGTGCATATGCACAGTGTCTTTAGCGCACATAGGAAGGCTGATTGTGGATGTATGTAAACTGACCATTTTGCAGTTGTGCAAAAGTGTCCATAGTGCACAGGAAAGTTAAAGTGCAAGTGCAGATGTATGTGAATGTCTGTTGGAGTGTTGTTTTCTGGAGGCATGGGATGGGAAGGCTGTATCAACTTATTTAGTATGGTATCAGCTTATTCAGGATTCTGACAGGCTGGGGGAAAATGCTGACATGCGGGTCCTGAAACTGCGTAGTCTCCAGGCCTGATGGCAGGATGACTACGCAGGGAGGGGTGAGATGAATCCTTCACAATGGCAGAGGCTCTGTGTACACCCGTGCCTGGAAAATGTCCTGGATAGAGGGGAGGGAGACCCCTATGATCCTCTCAGCTGTCCTTACTACGCGCTGTAGGGTCTTGGGTTCTGGTGTTTTGCAGTTTCCAAACCACACAGTGATACAGCCAGCCAGGACGCTCTCCACAGTTTCTCTGTAGAAGGTGGTGAGGATGGGTGGTGGAAGGCTGGCACTCTTCGGTTTCCCCAAGAAGTGAAGATGTTGTTGTGCTTTCTTCACAGTGGAGTTGGAGTTGATGGACAGGTGAGTTCATCACAGATGTGCACACTAAGAAACTTGGTGCTTCTGACTCTCTACACAGCAGCAGCTGATGAGCAGAGGAAGATTGTCAGTTGAAGTTCTCCAGAAATCAACATAGAGACAGATTGTTGTTGTGGCACCAGCTCAAACGTTATTCCACCTCCTCTTTGTAGGGTGTTTCGTTGTCGTTGCTGATGAGGCACACTACTGTAATGTCATCAGCAAACTTGACATTGAGGTTAGATTCTGACTTGGCTGTGCAGTCGTGGCTGAGCATCGTGAATAGCAGTGAACTGAGCACACAGCCTTGAGGGGCACCTGTGCTCAATGTGATTGTGCCTGATGTTCTGCCACCCATGCGCACTGACTGTGGTCTCTCTGTCAGGATGTCTAGAATCCAGTTGCAGAGTGGCATCTTGAGACCCAGTAGGGAGTTTACTCACTAGTTGCTGGGGGATGACTGTATTGAATGCTGAGCTAAAGTCAATGAACAATATTCTGGCATTTGTGTATTTTCTGTCCACATGGGATAAGATGGAGAGCAGCGTGTAGAAGTGGTTGGGTCGGTATGCAAACTGTAGAGGGTCCAGTGATGAGGGCAAAGTGGAGTGAATGTGTCTTAACCAGATGTTGAAAGCACTTCATTGTGATTGGAGTCAGCGCTACAGGGAGGTGATCAACAGATATCAACAGACGTGTCACTGTTGACTTCTAAGGCACTGGGATGATGGTGGTCTTTTTGAAGCATATAGGGACCACAGCCTGGCTCAGGAAGATGTTGAAGACGTCTGTGAAGACATCTGCCAGCGGGTCAGATGTCCCCCGTGTGTATGCAATTAAGAGCAAAAACAGGTGATGTTTCTCTCTTTCTGAATTTGAACTTAGTTCAAATTTAAACTTTAACAGATCACATTTAAGGGTCATAAACATGTTTTTAATACGATAACAAACATATGTCTGTGTTGCATATGGTACAAAACTAGTACAGTGCTTATCTACATCAGCAGTGTGCCTTGACTGTTCATGTGTGACCTTTTTGCAATGACAAAGTTGAAAGGGAGTTCTTTCTGAAACAAGAGTTTGTTTGCATGCTGCAGAAATGTGTGGTTTCTCCCACATGAGAGAAACAGGCTTTCAATCAATAACTAAAACTGTTAAAATCTTGCATGCAACATTTTTATGGAAGAGTTTCTAGATTTATGGATATGTTGTCAGGTGATTCATCCATCCACTTTGAGCACATTTAACAGATCAGATATATTTTTGTGCATCAGTGTGACCGCTTAACAGTCTCAAAAGTTATTACAAATGTAAGAGCTTATTCACATATGGCTCAGAATATAGATATGTGCATCAAGTTATTAAAAATGAAAAAGCTCATTAACATATGTGACCCTGGATCACAAAACCAGTTTTAAGTCGCTGCGGTATATTTTTAGCAATAGCCAATAAAACATTGTATGGGTCAAAATTATTGATTTGTCTTTTATGCCAAAAATCCTGGATATTAAGTAAAGACCATGTTCCATGAAGATATTTTGTAAATTTCCTACTGTAAATATTATAGATCAGTGATCAAAACTTCATTTTAATAAATAATATGCATTGCTAAGAATTTATCTGGAAAACTTCAAAGGGTAATTTCTCAGTATTTTATATCTTTGCACCCTCAGATTCCAGATTTCAAATAGTTGTATCTCTGACAAATAGTCAAATACTAACAAACCATACATCAATGGAACGCTTATTTCAGCTTTCAATGCTTTATATTCAGCTTTCAGATGATGTATAAATCTCAACTTTGAAAAATTGACACTTAAAAGACTGGTTTTGTGGTACAGGGTCATATATACTATTTGATTTATACAAATTGTCAATGTAAACCACAAATAAAAATGGCTCAGAATACACTTGTGCACAAAATTATAGATACAAAATGGCCCTTTTTGAGTGTTTATGAAATTTACTGCGCATTTACAAAATGTAATATTTCTGAATTTTGGATGCAAGAGTGAGTCAGCAGCATATTTGTATATTTGTGCATTAAGTTATTAAAAATGTAAAAGCTTGTTCACATACAATTTGACGCTCATTTATGATATAAAGTATGAACGACAGTGGCTCAGCATACATTTAGTACATTAAACTAAATACAGAAAAAAAAGTATTGTAAATTTGTATAAAGCATTTCTGAGATGTTTTGAAACCCATACCTCCAATAATGAACCTGACTGGAGCACATTTTTTGGAGGGTTCATGACACTTTAAGTTGACATCGCAATGCCAAACTGTAGAAGTAACAAAGTCTAAATGTGAAAATATGATCTGACATTTAATTTGTGAGACGTCTTCAAATTTTACAAATGGGTCTAACCCACTCACAGATACACTGATCAAACTTAAACAAAATATCTCATTCAAACACAACCAGCAAACTATGTGAGACCACAGACATCTAATAAAATGACTTTACCATACATCCACACCAAGCAACACACGTGTCTTATTTGCATACACAGTAAAATCTTTAGGATAAAAGCACTGGGAACATGTGGATAGGACAGAACGACACCACAGCCTACTAATGCTCAGGTCATTCTCATGATATGAGTCACAGGGCAAATTTGTGGTGAATAGACAGACCACACACACAAAAACTCCTCTTGTATTTGTGAGCCTCTCTAGCCTTAGGATAAACATGTTGTTATTCCACACATACACTCACAGTAAGTTTCCGAGTATTCAAGGGCATTCACTTACTTGCTTCTTTTTTAATTTGTGTGTTTGAGAATTTATATGTAAATACCAGTAACTCCAGCTCCAGGTTACTGAACTCAAAGTCAGATTTTTGTTTAGTTTGCAAAGCCAGACTTGTCTAAAGCCGGACTGAGGTATGCAGTTGGTGTTTAGGGAGAAATGAATTCCTGTGGTTTCGTATCTCCTCGTTTGTACACACTACAAACATCTCAGCCAGATTTGCCCCGCATGCTTAAATATATACATTAGGTTATTTGCATTTCTGCTAATCAGTCAAAATGTGTTACTAAATCTCCTGTGATAAACTCATAAAATCTTCAAGACTTTAAAAAGGAGACTCTCCAAGCTTCCTTGTCCCTTGTGCAATTATAGGCTCCCACGGTCTCTTTTCAAAGGGAGAGTCAGAAAGACATGCAAATACAGAAAGGCAGGGTTTTCCTTTAACCCTTTTGTTTCCTATTATTATGCTGAGAACCGATTCAAAAGACAGCCACACCACACAAATACTACAGGGATAATGGAGTTAGCCATGACGCAAAGTGGGATAAAATTACTGATCTGAACAGCCTTGAGTGATCGGTGAGCATGTTTTATATAAAAAAAAAAAAAAAACACACAGTCTTCAGTGTCACACGATCCTTCAAAAATCATTTTAATTCCTTTGCATATGGGTGTAAGTGTTCTACGTAAAATTACGATTGAACCACTGATGTCACATGGACTGTTTTACCAATGTCCTTGGTATGGGAAGATTTCAGTTACTTTGCTCTCTATGAAAGGTCAGAAAGCTCACGGATTTCACCAAAAATATCTTAATTTGTGTTCTGAAGATGAATGAAGGTATTGAGGGTTTGGAACGACATTAGGGTTAATGATTAATGACAGAATTTTCATTTTTGAGTAAACTATACCTTTAACCTTAATGCCCTAAATTACTGACATGCATATTTACATGTGTATATTAACTTTGCATGTGTGACATTGAGAACAGGTTGTCTTGTCTAATGAGGGTGAGTAACCTATGATTCACACTTCACAGGAGAAAAGAATGCCAGCACAGTATGGTCAGAGTTAGTTGTAGGGCCAAACAATGCAAAACGATCAACGGAAAATGGCAATGTCTATACTTTAATGGAGTGTGAAAATATAGAATGTGTGTGCAAGTAGTAATGTGTGTACACACACACACACACACACACACAAACACACACATATATGCACAAAATATAAGGACTGGCCCTTTATAATAGATGCCAATCATTAACTTAGTCAGTACAGTAAATGGGCTATAGGGTGAGGGCTGTACATTAGGGCTAAGGAAGTATGGATGTGTTTGAGTACATTTAGGAAAAACTTACTGAAACAACCCATAAGCCACATAATTCAATTCAAAACAAGTAATGCCTTCAGTTAAGTCCCACTTAACCACAGTGATCGTGATGACAAAATAATGGGGAACAATATTTGACAATGTTCCTTATGTTTGACAATGTTCCTTGTGGTCTAAAAATAAATAATTAACCATATTAATGGTACTTAAAACTACATAAAATGAGAGGTAAAACTATTATACAACACAATATTTGCATTTAGCAACATTAAAGTGGAACACAAAATAAGATAGTAAGCAGAATGACTACCTCAGTTACCTTTCATTTTCATTGCACATGAAGAAAAAAATGAACTGAAAGAGAATAGTGACTTGAGGCTGTTCTAGCAAACATATAATTTTCTGTATACAGAAGAAAGGAAGCCATACCAATATGGTAAACGACGACAGAAGTTTTATTTTAGGGTGTACTGTTTAGGGTGTAAGTCAGTACAAACCTTTTAAAAGTTTAACATGGCTCCATTGAAGACACATTACACCATTGCCAATTTGAGATTACTTACAGGAAGCAATATTTGACGTCGTAACCAATTAAATGAATAAAAAAAAAAAATACACACAAGATATAAAACGCAATATTTGCATTCCAGGCGCCATCTGAACTCTTGTACGCGATGCGGGTCTCTTTTTGTTTCCACAGCAACGCGATGCGACGATGGCTTTAAACAAACAAATCAATCACAAAAACCATAAACATCTCACCTGAGGTCAAACGACAAAAAGAAAAACTACGTAAAATTAGGCCCATCGATGAGTCAGTCTATCCATTATGAGGTAACGAAACGGAACTTTCAAGGGTTTCTAAGACTACAGTCATAAACTCAAAACAAAGCGATGAGTGGTGATCAGGGCTGCAGTATTAACCAAACGCACTTTTATAATCATATTATTCATATTCCATTGAAAGGTAAGAGGTTTCCCCACAGTAAAAGTGAATATGAATCACAGTTACAATACTTCTCTTACAACAAGCTAGGACTTGTTTGATAATTCAAAGATAGATTTAACACAAACTCAGTGCCTACCGGGGTTGCCAGGTTTAGAGTGACAGCGTGGCGCAACGGCTCCGTCTTCGTGTCACTGACGGTCCACTTCTAAAAACTCCTTATCAGCACATTTATACTTTGGACCAAGTGACTGTCATCGGATTCGCCATCGCACTTCTTCTACCTGCCGAAGTCATTTCTTAGGTAACTTCGCTTCTGGAAAGGTTATATCGCGAACGAAATGTCCGTGACGCACTGATGTAATCCGAGAGCAAAGCGGAAGGTGGAAGCGACCGCAGGTTTTAAGTTCTCGGCTTCCAGTTCCTCCAGCTCAGGTTTGAACCTCGAACTGTGTTTTGAGTTCCGCGGTGAGGTGAGCACGAGGTGGGCGGGGCATAAGGGTGATTGACGTTTAGGAAGCCAATTAAAATCCACCGAATTGTGATATGTAGCCTATCGAGAAACGGCATTTTAAAACACAACAGAGATCATTGTGTAATTCAGGTACGCATAGGTAAGTGGTTCATCTATCTATCTATCTATCTATCTATCTATCTATCTATCTATCTATCTATCTATCTATCTATCTATCTGTCTGTCTGTCTGTCTGTCTGTCTGTCTGTCTGTCTGTCTGTCTGTCTGTCTGTCTGTCTGTCTGTTACAGTCAAATTAGTCGAACCATCTACTAACCCAGAGAATAACCAGGTATTGGGTGGGCAATATAAGTATTTTGTGAGGTTAACATAAGCTCTAACGAAAGCAATAGGGAATCCGTGATGCTGTGGTTTAATTTATGCTAGACAAATCTGCTCTTTTGCATTTCATCCCAGGGTTGCCTTAACGACAAAGGTTTTAGTTCAGTGCCAACACCCATCTACAATAGAAAGGGAATCCTCCCTTCAGTGGAATGTACCAAACCAGTGAACCTGACACAGGTATGTTTTAAAATAGTCATATTTACACATGAGTGCAGCACTTTAAACACTGAAGTGTAATTGACGTCATGTTGTCAGCCCTGGGAAATGAGCACTGAAACTAGTGTTTTCCCATGACAGTTGGCTACAAGTACAGCATATGGAAACTATGATGAAAATATGACATCAGATGTTTTTGTGTGCCATTTCTTTGCCTTCTTTTCCTCATCTATGTCTAGTTTAGACAATTTATTTAGCAAGACAAATCATTAACTTCTCTGTGAGAAACACTTTGCTTAAGATAATTAAAACCATTTGAAAATGTCTACAAAAAGATAAATATAAAACAATGTATTATTTTTTTCTCTGTTTTATTCATTGGCTGACGCATGAACACAAAGGAAAACACTTAGTACAACATATGCACAAAATTTCTATAATGCCATTATTTTAACAGACGTACATATGCAGGAAGTGTAAATGACTACTTCATGTTAAACGGATTAGGATTTAATTAAGATTAAATTGAGTCTGTGTGGATTATAAGCAGAAACATGTCCATTCATTTACCCTTCCAGGTCTAATGGATTAGGTACTTTGAGTCCAAAAAAGGAAGAAAATATAACAGAATGGTAATTACATACAATACATTAGCTACATAGTGATTATATGATACTTTAAATAGTTTAAATAGCCAAATTTGTTGTATGTTATTTGATGGCATGAATGAAACATCAGAAGAAGTTTTATGTATATGCAAAACATCCAATGAAATGTCCCAAAATGTGAATATCATAGTTGTGAAGGAGTGGATGCCGAATTGCCATATCCTTTATATCCTTTTAACAACCTGGAGCTGAACACGCTCAAAACAGTGGAGATGATCGTGCACTTTAGAAGAAACCCCCCTGCACTCCCCCCACTCAGCATCATGAACAGCACTGTGGCTGCAGTGGAGTCATTCAGATGGGAACCACCATCTCTCAGTACCTGAAATGGGAGAATCACATTGAATCCCTTGTGAAAAAGGCCCAACAAATGTTGTACTTGCTTCGTCAGCTGAGGAAGTTTAACCTTCCACAGGAGCGGCTAAATCAGTTCTACTCAGCCGTCATTAAGTCTGTACTGTGTACTTCAATAACTGTCTGGTTTAGTTCAGCTACAAAATCAGACATCAGAAGAGAACGGTTCGGACTGCTGAAAGGATTATTGGTGCTCCCTTGCCCACCCTTCAAGAGCTGTATATATCCAGAGTGAGGAAAAGGGGTCAGAAAATCCCTCTGTATCCCTCACATCCAAGTTACCCCATCTTTGAACTTTTGCCATCTGGCCGGTGCTTCAGAGCCGCAAATACCAGAGCAGTCAGGCACAAGAACGTTTCTTTCCCCAGGCAATCTACCTCATGAACAGTTAAATGTTCCCCAATTATGCAATAAAATTGTGCAATATCCTTATATTTATTTGTTACACCTCCATCCTAGTACATCCCTGCATCTTACTTAATACTATTCCATTACCATTTATAGCACAATTGTTTATACACTTACTTATTTGCAAAGGACTTTTTTAGTCTCTGTGTTGTCTCTGTGTACTGGAAGCTTATGTCAGCAAAACAAATTCCTTGTATGCGCAAGCTTACTTGGCAATAAAGCTCTTTCTGATTCTGATTCATATTGAAATGAATTATATTTTTACATTATTTCTTGTTTGACTATTAATCAAGTTAATAGTTAATGTTAAGTTAATGGCAAGAGTGAAATGTGTAAATGGTAAATAGTAAATGGTAAATTTACTACTCTCTAGGATGATGACTTCATAGTGTGTGTGTAACGAACCATACTGATAAAATTCTAGCTAGAGCTAGGTGGCCTTGAAGTTCTGATAAGTTTTATACATATGTGTGTTAGTATCTGTCTGTACAGGGAGAAGCTCAGACAGTCCCAGGACAAACATTCAACGATATACGTCTATGGAGAGTTTATCTAGGTTTTGGAACCAATCATAATATTGTTGACTAATGCATTGATGCAAGTAGTATCCTCTGTCAGGGTATAATGGTTGCTGATTTTGAATTGTACGCAGAGCGGCCTACGAACTCCATCGAGGGTACTGAAGCTGACTTCTGCTGATGAAACTGCAAACTATTTTCCTCAAGTAAAACTATTATTAATTGTACGCATCTCTGACTCCTGGTCTTCATTCATCATATCTGGTCCTTCGGTTTTAATTCCCCTACAGTTGTCATATATCATGCATTTATATAATCTGAATATGTGATAGGTTGATCTGAGCAGATGTTACAAAAACCATGAATTACTACTGAGGAAACAGTGAACTCTGCTGGTGTACTGGAGAATTGTTAGGTGCAGTACAGTTGATCCGTAAGAAATGTATTTCATTCATAATAAGACGTTTTATATATATATATATATATATATATATATATAATTACATTTAGTCATTTAGCATACGCTTTTACTTTTTTTAACTTACAAATGAGGACAATGGAAGCAATCAAAAACAACAAAAGAGCAATGATATATAAGTGCTATAACAAGTCTCAGTTAGCTTAAACGCAGAACACGTAGCAAGGGCTTCTAAATAACATAATAATATAAACATAAAAAGAAAACAGATAGAATAGAAAAGAATAGAGCAAGCTAGTGTTAGAGGTCTTTTTTATTCTTTCCAAACAACACCAAAGCAATGCTGAAATAGGTTTTCTAGATTTATTTCTTAATGTATTAGTGAGTCCATTTAGGTTTGGACCAACTGTGTTTCCCTCCAGCTTCAACAGTGTGATACTGAGAGCATTTATGAACCAATATCTTATTTTCTTTTTCTGTCTTCTCCCATTTTAATGCTCACAACAGATGGATCTGAATAAAAAGAAATTATCTTTGTCTACAAAAATTTAATGAACATCGATTGAATAAAATATTGAGAACTAAAGTCTTTCTGTAAACGTTAAATAGATACTGACATTTAAGAGTTATCTTAAGCTAATATACCGTAACAACATTTGTTGTGTATAATCTTAATGTATTACCGTAGTAGGCTTGTATTAAATGACAGACGTCATGCACCTTTTCTGCGCTACGAATACTCAGATATGTTACTATCATTATTTTATCAAATTTCACTCATTTAAATGCCATGGCTAACTGCCAACATGTTTCACCAATCCAGTTCTCAGTTTCTGACAGGTGAAACCTTTTTTTCTTTCTTTCACAAATACATCCTCAAAATCAGTCTGACCATGGTGGATGTGAATATCCTACATTTAATTGTACTTTTAGGTGTATTTTTGGAACATAGAATGGATTCAGTAACTGAACATAAAAATAAAATGTTATCCTTAAGTTATAAATAAGACTAAAAGATTATTTTAGTACATTTTACAAGACATTATTTTTTTCAGTGTTAGAATTTGGGGGATCATCTATTAGTAATAAAATCTGGTTTATCTGTTTTGTTATTTGTAACAGATTGTAAACTGCTCAGTTGTTGGACAATCAAGTCTTTTTCTCTTCATGTATATGTATATGACTGCTACTGCTCATTTTGATTTGGGAGTTTGTATTTTTTGTGAAATTTATTTCAACATATATTTTATTTAGGTAAATGCAACACAATTTTAGATAATCTTCTTACACCCAGTGTTTGTTGTAATCTGTTTGTTATGAAGAAAAGATTAGAAAATTGACCATGTGTTATCCAGTTAAGACATTTGTGCAGGTTTTGCACATCGCTGATGCAGTTAGATGCTTTGCGAAATAATGTAGGCCTACTTCAGTTGCTATATAGTTTGCATAGCAAGAGAACTGCTATATGTATTGTGTGAAGTTTCACCTCTTGAGTTTTTGTGAAACTAGAGATGGATATCTATGTCATAAAATGAATACTGGAGGTCAAAAAACTGAGAGCAAGGAATGGTTTTGATATTGCAAACACCAGTTCTCTTTTATGTAATTTGTTCCCTGCAGGTTGAAATCACTGTCCAGGGGGAAGGCGGGGATGTCTCTTGGTTGAAAACTCTGCAAAGCAGGGAGGGATCATATATCTTCTGCATCCTGTGCACTTATATGAGGTATGTGTTTTATATCATTATTCTCGGTTAGATGTGTGTGTGTTCAGCAAATCATTGGTCAAATGGCATGTCTCACTGTTCCTCAGCAACCTGTTACAGACCATCTTGTAGAGAATCAACATCAAACATTCCAGTTAATTAAAGAATGTTTTTATAACACCTCGACCTCATTAAGCATTGTATGCGGAGTGCATTTGCAGGAGAATGACTGGAGAAACCTCTTGTGAAACATATATAAATAATAACACAATGTCACAAGTGTCACATAATTTACTCTGACAGTTTACAAGCAGGCAAGTACAGATGCAAATGCATGAAGAGAATAGGAAATTCATAAAACTGGTGAACAAATCATCTCTCATAAACAGCTGTTGTTTGTGGGCTTCGTTAGTCTAAAACTGTGTAGTCTTTGTTCTTTACAGTTTCTTCTACAGAGTCTTCTACTGTTTCAAGCATGTAGTCATGGACTTGAGTCCTGTGAGAGAAATCAAATAAAGCAATTTGTTAGAAATTCAATGAAATTAATACATTATATATAAATTATATTTAAAATAAAATCACCCAAAATCATTTACAATTGATACCAGAAATATTCAAGTGTACCTTTCTTTTGGAAATGGTGATTCAGGTGTGCGTTTGTAGAGAGTCAATGCACGGAAAGGGTCTAAAGGAAATATGTTCCTCCTCCCAAACCTTTGCGGTAGGGTGGCTGAGAGTCCAGTCCCTGAGCGCGCACACATTGTGCAGGACCGGCCGAAGCGCTGAGGGAGGTTGATATTGGATTTAGCGCGTTCCCTTGGGGTATTCTCTGTATCCCGCCCGAAGCGAAGGGGGAGGTTGGCATGCAGGTGTGTTGGTTTGGTTATTTTGGGGTGAAGTCGCAGGATGGTGGGAGAGCTCACACGGCCGCTGGTTGGAGCTACATTAAGAGTGAAGTCTTCTATCTCCAGACTCCGGGGAATCTCTTGAGCATTCTTTGACAACAACAACGTAGCAGAAGAAATCAGTGGACAGTGCTGATACTAGTCACTGATGTCACTTTTTCGTTCACTGTTTTTCAAATGTACAATTATTATAGTTTTTTTATTATGTTTTTATTTCCTCATTTACACTTTCAAATTAAAAGCAGAAGTATAGACGATACTTACAGTAACTGGACCTATTTCTTTACATTTCTTATAACTTTGCATTCTTATCACTCTACATTCAACTTAATTAAAAAAAAGATTATTCTATAATATGATATATGAAGCCTTAGTAGATCAAAGATAAAGAAAACAACAATAACAATCATCATCATCATCATCATCATTTTAATTAAAAAAATTATATTATTTTATGACGGTGCCACCCCATGTAATGACGTTTTTTTAATCCTATTTGATATGAAGACTTATATCAAAGTCTATTATGTATTGGGCAAATTACTTTATCCACAATTCCACACATACTGTTTATTTCAACCCAAAAATAGTAAAGGAAGTAAAGAAAAAGAAAGAGTGTTAAGCACTTACCTCAAGAAACTGTCCCCATGTAAATCTATCAGGATCACTGTCATCAGGAAGTGGCCACCTGAGAGCCGTCACCTCCCTCAGCATGAAGCTGCTCAGGGTGCCGAGGGCTAAAAAGACAAGAGTGAAGTAGGACATCTTACAATCGTTCACTGAAGTCCAAGCACAACGCAGGGGTTTTATATATTTGGCCATGTGCAAATAAACATACTGACAAAGACATTCCTTATGATGCACTCACAGCATTGCATACTTAATATATTAATACACAGCACCCATGCACCTTCATTCATTCACTAATGACCTTCTTGAGTGTTTCATAGCAACAGAGCGACAGGTCCAACTGAAAGAGGAGCAGAAGTCCTTACCAAAGTGCCTAAGGTTTCTTAAGACGGCCTGTAAGATGAAGATTATTGTGGACTAAGTGGACTTCACTATGATTTGATACCTAAACCCTTAATTAATGGCTTGTCTTGCATTACTGAGAAATTATTAGATGGATATATACATATTTTTCCCCTAATTGTAGTCTTTTAAAGAGAGAAGAAGCAGGGAAAGGCCAGCCAATGAGCACTTAAAATAATCTCCAGGAAATGTGCACCCTATGCCATCCTATATGAGCAGTCGATAAAATACATTCACATGCTGAACAAAACCTTTGGACTTGCTCCAAATTAACCAGAGACGCATTCCATTTGACAATAGTTCAAACCAGTTCATTGTGCAGCTCACCGAGACCTCAATTACCAGAACATTCAGGCTGGATCAAGTAAAAATTGTCTGTTTTTATTTTCAAGTAAAAGATGCATGACACATGAGGATGAATAGGAAACTGAGTCACACTGGTATTTTATCAATGGTCTGGTATTTTATTCCATCAAAGAATATTTACTAATTGCCATCACTGTCATGCAGATCAATGGCAGTAACGGGTGGCATATTAATAATTTAATCAGTGCTGTTTGGGAACAGTCATTAATGATGTGTAGTTTATTAGCTGTCTTAATCATCATCATTATATAACTGAAACATATACATATGTAAATATGATTATATAAAATGTAAATATAAAAAAGACATTCCACGAATGCTGTTTCAGATTTTTGAATAGGGCATTTTAGAGATTCCAACTTAAAAATGAAAACGTCTCCGACTTAAAACGCACATTAGCCTAATGATCATTGGCTATAATTAGCTGTAGATGTGCACATCACATGTATGATGTCTATTATCAGAATGCTCATATATTCTATATGAGTGAGTGCATCATAAGTAATGTATTTAAATAAATAGGTCATAAATGCGTGAATTAGGTGGTGATATCTTTGAACCCTAAATGTTAATATTCTAATAAAAACATCTTGTCAAGTGTTTCGAAATTTATGTTAAACAATAATATATCATCTTATCGATAGACAACATTTCGGTCAATAAATATTGTATCCAGCAGGGGGCAGTGCAACATTATAACATAAGTGAGAACACAAAACTGTCTCATTGCAAACTGTCAATTCGGATTGCATTATGATTAAGAGATAAATCATATTTAAAAATGTAAATATACTATATGTTAGTTCATTGTAATTATAAAATGTCAATAATACATAGCTGCTGCTGTAAGTTTGTGCTGTGTATTGACACTAAGACAAACTATCGTTTCTATACAATACGCAAAATGAATGAAAAACATTCTTTCCGGAACTAAGCTTTACTCATTCATTTCTCTCTAATGGATACAACTATTGCAGGGCGTGCAGTGGTTTTGTTTTTCACACCAGTGTGCCATTTACCAGCTATTAAAATAATAAAGTGGATGTTTTATTTAGATGGTTAGAGGATGGAGACCAAAATGTGTATGCTTACAGTTTATTCAGACTTCAAAAGTTCCTTTGTATTTTTTCCCATCCTGTCAGCTCTAACCGATCAAAGACCTGAACAAACATCCACCCTAGACACTCAGACAAGGGTGTCGACCTTAGGGTCGTCCAATCAAATGTCTGCCGAGGTCAGCATGTTTCTGCCAATCAGGAATGAAGCGAAGGTGCTGATGAAGGATCAGGAAGCTTACAAAATGGTCCTTAATGACAGAGCAGGGGTGTGTTCACACGTGTATTAGCATGCTACCTGCTATATGCTATGGCTTTATCTGAAACAAGCATCTGTAACTTTAAACTTCAGGGCTCTGCAATCATGCAGTATGTATAGAAAACGTATAAAAGAGAGAGAAAGAGAGCGATAGTGTGGCTCCACCCACATGGGGTCTTGAACTTTGACCTCTTGTCTCCTCTCTCGGCAGATTCCTAAGATGTGGGGTCGAGGCCTGGCATGATGGCCAGAGTAAAGTGCAGTCAGTGTGGGAGGAGTGGGTGACCGTTAACCTTTCAACGAAACTGAACTTTGACCTCTACGCTTTGCCTGAAGGTGACGGCCTGAGCAACCTCCACTGTTAAAACTGGACATAAATATACTATCGTCGACATTCGCAGCCTCTCACAAAATTAAATTCAATATGCACGTTAATTTTACTAAAGATGTACAGATAACTCCTTTCTATATTGTTCAGGTGTTGGACACATTTATAATTATAAAGTGTTTTATGAATTTATGAACAATGGAATGGTAGGCCTAAAAATAATATTTCATGGAAATATGATTAAAAGACTAAGGAAAAAAAGAGGTTAGCCTGCTACTTGATTAAAGTGCTGCATGTGTCAAACAAACACACGGATGAAGATAAGCAGTACTCAACGCTGAACTGCTCTTAGTGTCAGTAGACTGTAAAAAAACCATGAGAGACATTTGATAACGGAGATGCAAACTGTCCATGAAGCTGAGATGTAATTAGAACTCTTGCTGACTGATGACAGATGCATGAAAAGAGAACATCCTAAATGATTAACAGCTCATGAGAGTAATAAATGGTTCAAGAGAGTGTAAAATTGTACAAAAAATGTTAGAATATTTTATAAGGCTTTAGAATTTTTTTTTAATTGTTTAATGTTGAAATTGTAATATCAATTTATTATTTTATTTTTAGATCTATATTTTTAAGAATATAGATAATAACTTAATAACTTATTTAATCCTTATATACACCATTCAGTCAGATTCTAATTTAAGAAATTAATACTTTAATTTTCTGTTGATCAAAGAATCCTGAACAAAAAATGCATTAAAAATTTTAACACACAGAAAAAAAGTAAATAGTAATATAAATATTAAGCATGTTAGAATGAAGGATATTGTGTGACAGTAAAGACTGCAGTAACGGCAGTAATATATATTAACATGGAAAATCAAAAGCATTAAACAATCTTACAGACCCCAAACTTTTAAAAAGTGGTGTGTATGTAAGCTTTTAAATTATGAGCAAAACAGATAAATCTTCTTTTACATTTTTTCTCCCACACACACACACACACGCATAATTTTAGAGGTACATCTGCCCTTAAGTCTCTAATTCTCTAAGATCCTCTAAATCTCAAATACTAAGTCTCCACTGTTATTATAACATTTCATTCTTGACAGCCAGACTTTCCATCGTCAGTTCCTCGTGCACTACACTGCCTAGACCAGAGCTCTAAATCAAATCCCATGGATCCCTATAGAAGTATGTGTTTGCTTGAGCTGTGCAGTCAACTGTCTATAGCATTTTCCCACTGTGTAGTGATAACATCAAGGTGTTGAAAAATACAATCTCAACTGTTGGCACCTGCCAAATGCTCGAATGAAAACCTCTGCTACTGTGTTGAAAATGATTGGGACTGAGTGAGGATCTAATTATAAAACAGATGAGACAAAATCTCTAATGCCAACTGACATTTTAAAGTGGCTCAGGCAAATAAAAATCTGGGAAAGAAACACTTGCTTGATTGAAATTTAATGGATGACTTAAACCTTTAACCGAAAGCAGCCAATACATGAATATAAGAGAAGCAAACCATGAAATGTCTGGGTGAGTCTAGTTATGCATAACTGTGTTTACACTGGTAAATTTGTGTGTAATATTTTTGTGTCAATTAGTTGGTGTTCATCCAAAAGCAGTTTCGCAGTCTACAAAATACTAAATGTAATTGCCAGGAACATTTAACTACACCAAAGATGTACAGATTGTCAGTCACCCTGGCAGTTTAGCACATCTGGAGCCGACAGACAGATGAAAGTTTAGCAGATAGATCTCGTAAAAGTAAGATGAATGGCCTACATGCATGCAGTATCAACATTAATCACAACCAAATTACATACAACAAATGAGAGAAGGCAATCAGAAAGAAATGTTACAGTAAGGTTTAACATTAATTAAGGTAATAGCTAACATAAAATATTTTTTTTTACAACATTTATTATGTGTTGTTAATTTCTAACATTTATTAGATGTATAAATTAACATTATTAACATTATGAACAAACAAGATTTAACTATACAAGTTTAAATCAACATTAAATTCCAAAGAATGTTAAGAAATCATCAAACCTTGTTGTTAAATGCTAATATTAAATATTTTTTTGATATAAGTGTTTTTAAATAGAAAACATTTTTGTGCTTCAACTTGGCTTCCAATAGTTTAAATACAAGCTCTTTTCCATTTTGAGTTGGTTTAGAGAAAACAAATTCCCTTTCTTTCAGAGTAAGTCTTTGTCAAAAACTCCACCGATATCCAGGGAGGAAAGTGCATGTCCACAAACTCATATGATAAGAACTGTTGAAGCCGTGCCATTCATTTATTCTTGTTCAAAGAAGCAAATAAGAAGTCAGAGAGAACACACAAAGGAACATGTATACAGAACATTTACTGCGCAGGAGAATCACATAACAACACATTGGGGACTAAGAAGTCATGTGTGAGTGTGTATGTGTGCATTTAAGTGGAAAGGAGGAAATAGGCGAGAGACTGATAGAAAGAGTAAAAGAGAGAGAGAGAGAGCGGGAGGGATTTAGTTGCTGACAGGTATGACTGATGATATGTTGGGTCTACAGGCTGAAACAGTAGATGGTATCAAGGAAAACCAAGATTAAATCAGCTGGAACACACACTCACACACACACACACAAACACGCATTTGCCATTTACCGTCTTTGACTGCTTCTCTTTAGTGTTGACTGTATCTCATAACAAATCAAATCTGCAAGACACCAAAGGCTCGCAGATTTACATTCAGGTACCAGCTGTTGGAGGGCATTCATTAATAATGGGCTATTTCTTTACCTACATGGCCTTCAAACAGGCACACTTGAAATTTTCCCAACAGACTCGTTAGAATTCTCATGCTTTCTACTAATTGGTCATTTTGAACACTGATGTCATTGTGTAAAGAATGAGGTCACAATGATTGGTCTCTGAGAGAGGGCAAAAGAGACAGACAAGAGAAAGGGAGAAACAAAGAGAAAGACAGATAGGGCAATGAGAGAAAGAGACAGGCGTAGAAAGACAGACAAAAAGAAACAGAGTTAGGGCACAGAAAACACATAGGCTAATGGGACTGCTATACTTAAAATGTACTAATAATTATTAAACCATAGACTTGAGTTAATGTTCTTAAATTTAAGAGGTTAACAACCTTAACTGATCAGCACATGATGGACATGTTACCTATTTAACAACTGTTTTTTTTCTGTTTTTTTAAGCGTGCTGTTACAAGAAGAAAAAAAATCTGAATTAAAATAGAGCAACTGTGTTTTTCTCATATTTCACTCTAAAAAGTTTTTGTTGTGTCTCTTGATCGATTATACATCTTAATCATGCTCAATCATGAAAAAGTGTGGAAATCACGGTTCTGAGACGTACTACAAAAATAAGAAACATGTTTAATAGCCCAGTTAACGCATATGCTGCTGTCACTCTTGGAAATTTTTATTTCTTCCTCAGATGTGTGAAAGTTTCTGTGACTGTTTAATGAGGTAAGCAGTGAGGTGGTTTATGATTGGCTGTCTGCTGCTAAACAGCTCACCATAATATTCTAACACTGCATTGTTTCAAACTATATTACTTCAGCATAATTTCATAACCAAGTGTTAAAAGCAGTGCTAATCCTCTTTTTAACCTACAGATGTGAAACATTACTTAACCCAGTGTTAAAACTGGCCTTAGCCTGATGATTATAAAGATCTTAAGTTAGTGTAAAACATTTTGCAGACATTTCCACATTTGACAAATGGTTTTCTAAATATTTTAATTAGTCTATGCATATTAATCAAAACTGGAACATGCATCATGACTACTCACACACACTCACATACAAAGCCTATGGTCTCTGTATCTTATTTCTCTATTATCCAAGCTCTTTTTCATGCCACCTTTATGAGAAGTAGCATCACGTCTGCACATTTTGTTTTTCTGAAGTTCTCATTTCCAGGATGTTTGTGGTTGGTCCTGAGTACCCTGAAAGCCACACAGAGAGACAAAGGCACTACCCATATCAGTCTCTCTCCTCCATCACGCCTGATTCTCTCTCTTCCCCTTGGTTTCTCTGTCTTAGCACATGATGAAAGACAAGGCTGACGCAAATGAAAGAAAGCAGGATTCGTTTTCCTCCTTTCAACAAATCTTCTGTTGGAGCTGTCAGAGTGGAAGCGCTCACACTTCACCAACCACTGGTCTCTCGCTGCCTCTCTCTCTTTTTATTCACATCCGCACACAAACAAACACAATAGCACGGAAAAGGGTTTTTTCTTTTCTATACACACTTGATTTCTGTACTGATCTAGGTTGGAAAGTACTGTTCTTTTCTTGATTTTTCATGATTGCGTGCCTCGCTCACTTTCATAGGTGTTGTGGGAAGCCATTTACAGAAGTGAAGACTTCTGGGAAAACAGACGAATTGCAACAAGGAATCGCTATATTTTAATGTCGCTGTCACAATGGCAAGGTGTGTGCGTGACTGTGGCCGAGAGAGCATGAAGGAAAGCTGCTGTCAGAAGCCCAAAACCCCATGGTCTCATTTTAACTAGAACCAAGTGACGCGTACCATCTTGCGTGTGACTGCTCATTTCCTTCCCTGCTTTGAATGCAAGCGTATGTATACACATTCATCTGAGTGGAAATGGCAGCTCTCCCTCTCAAACATGGCAGCTTTCGGCGGGAGGGTTATGAGTGAAATCAGTCGAAGTTGTTGCTAATTGTCCCCACCGACGAGACGCATGCGGACATCGAAAATACAACCTTCACCTGGGATCCATCAAACCTAAACTGAGGGGGTTGCAAACTAATGGCTTCCAGATTCTCCGTGTGTGAGAAGAATAATTGAAATGGTCACATTAGCTCTGATTCTGTCAGGCATTTCTTTGGCAGTCCCTCTGAAGGACCCCACCCCTCTATGCCAATAAAAACTATATTTGAGAACAAATCCCTTCTTTTCTTTTTGAAGCAACAAAGAAAGAAAATTAAAAGTCAAATAAAGAAGATGCAAAACGAAGAGGTATAGATATGCAATGAGCTGGAGAGCGAAGGAAAGCTCCATGTGATGTCATGGCTCATTTTGCCGCCGCACTCAGTCACCGGAGCCCAGGAGCCGCGTTTTGATCTTCATCATCTTCATTCATTTTTTATTTCCATATTGATGACAAAAACCGCTTACTGTGAAATTGAAGTGCGAGAATGTACGATCAGTGCACAAACGTTTGGTCCCAAATTGCGTGTGTCTGTGTGTGTGCGTACCTGCGCGGTCGGCAGCGAATGTTGGATGGAGATCGTATGAGCCAGCGGGAAGCCTTCTGGGTAATTTAAACATTCGACAAGCCTAAAATGGCCTGTCACAAACTGTAAGGGAGGGGGTGTTGGTTTGAAGACCAGCAGGAGAGAAGTGTTCTGGTTCTTTTCAACAGTTATATTCCGGGCGTTTTCATGTAGGAAATCATGTAGTTTAGTATAATTTGGCCTAATGAGGGTATTTAAGATTAGAAATTAATCCATATTGTTTTGACACTCCATATTTGGATAGCAGACTCTGATTATTGATTAATGATTAGTGTGTGGTCAGGCATATTGTTGCCTATATGTTAGTGACTTTGCAATGACGAGGGGAAGTAGAAATCAGCATGCTCGACTGTTTAATAAGACATGCATGCTGCCAGTGGCCGTATATGAATCAGAATGTGTCTCAGGCTGTGAATCTGCGTACATGGATCTTATATTTCCCCCCTTTCAAATAAATTAGGCATCTCAAATGAGAGAAATGAGGCTTGGCATTGCCGTCATGGTAACCAGGGCCTACTGTTGTTCCTGAGGTAATGTGAGGTGCCGTCTGTGCCAGATGGATGATGTTGATAAATGCTGCGGATTGGGAACAGGAAAAGCATGGGAAATGTCGAAATCAAAGAGATTTGGGGTTTCTCAGGGTCTCAGGAGAAGGACTGCCAATGTTTGTGGGGTTTTTTGGAGTTTGTGTGTGGTTTTCTTGCTGACAGGGATTACGTCTAAATCTAGCTTTGAACTGCTTTAAATTGAAGTTAGAAGTTAATTTTTCATGGGTGAAAAAGTTTATCCTTATCTTAGGTTTTCATCTGTTTTTCTTAGTATACACAGTATGTTTATGAATCTGTGTGTTGTGTATTTTTTGAGTTCTGTAAATGTAACCCAGCCCTCGTAGTTTAGACTTGATCAGATATTTTCTTTGTGTGTATTCCTGTATTTGATTTGGGTTCTGCATGTGTTTGAGTGCATGTGTGTGCGTGTGTATTCCCGTCACTGATTGCTGTTTGTTTTATTTGCTTTGCTCCTTTAATCAGTGCTGAGGCCCCTGCAGTGAGCGGAAGGAAACCCCATCAGCCGAGCCCAATCTCCTAAGGAATAACAAAGCTACTCATCCGACCCTGTGGCTGTGCTTGTGAGACATAAGCATTACCATCTTATTTTGTCATTATATGTTACATTCGTAAAACTTGCATTTAAATGTCATTACTAGTTCAAAAGTTTGAGGCTAGTAACATTTCTCTTATTTTCACCAGAGCTGTTTATTTGAGCAACAATATACACTTTTCTACTAATATATTTTGAAATATATTATAAATGTAAAGTTTTTAAATATTCAGCAGCCATTAGTTCATTCTTTAGCATCACATGATCATTCAGAAATCATTCTAATATGCTGATTTGGTGTTCAAGAAACATTATCTTCTTACGGTATGTTGTAAACCTAATAATATGATACAACCTATAGACAGAACCTATTGATTAATCAGTTCAAAAGAACAGCACTTATTTGAAACTTCTATTGCAATCAATGTAAAAGTCTTTACTGTCACTTTCAGTTTAATTTATAACTTATTTTTAAAAAATCTTACTGACCCCAATTTATTTTTCTTATTTTATATCTATTTATTAATTATTTTAATTTTTTGCAAAACTAAAACTTTGAGAAATACTCAACATTAGAGAATAATTATTGTTTATTTACAGGAGGACATTTTTTTACGATGATAAAAGTAAGCTTTAATATGAAGCAAATACTTCGCAGCTTTGTTTAAATTTGGGTGTGTATGTGTGTGTGTACATTTACACATACACACACACACACACACACACACACACACACACACACACACACATATAAAAAAAATTGTTATAAGTGCAAAAATAATACTAGTTTAAAAATAATATGAACAAAAATTATCAGTATGGAAGAGGGTGTGTGTGTGTGTGTGTGTGTGTCTGCTGCATTACTCGAATAAATCGTGAAAGTTTGTGCTGCTTTATAATTGTTCCCACCTGCAATATCAAGATATAGAGTGAGGGCAAAAAAGGTGAGTGGCCAAAATCACTCCTCTTGTCAGATCAAATGAACTTTCTCATGACTCCCACTTTCTCCAGCTGCTCTTTGATAATCAGGAAAGATTTCTGAGCAGCCTCATGTCCTCATGGCCGGCTGGTTCTTCGCTGAGTGCATCAGGAGGTCAAATCTTTACTTTCTGTACAGTGTGTGTCTGTTTTTGATTAGTTAACTGATGTTCAGTATCACATGAATGCTTTTTTCTTGACTTGTGTTTGTTGGCCTTATCAAATTTAACATCTCACCTCATCAGTGTGTATGTGTGTGTGAAGGGCATAGGGTTTGCTTTAGCTATACTTAACTATAATTTGGGAACATAATTACTCTCAATCTGCCAAGGTTAAAAAAGGTTAAAATTATTTGTGTTTTGTAATATTTTCTTTTAATAGTTGGGTAGGGTAAGGCAAAATGCAGGATTTAAGAACTGCATTTCAATTCATGACAATTCATGAAATTTGAATTGAATTAGCCACACATTACATGAAAATGAATTTCAGTCTAAGCAGTAATGACAGTTAAACACGGCATTCTGAAAAATTAAGTGTTGTTCCACCCTGGTAACTAAAATGAAAGTATTTCATTTAAAAGTTTTAAATAAATCATTGAATACATTGATACAACCAGAATGCATCAAATTGATTGACAGTGACAGGAAAGACATTTAAAGATTTGTATTGATTTTCAGATTCCACAAAAATATTAAGAAGCACAAATGTTTTCAACATTCATCAATATATATATATATATATATATATATATATATATATATATATATATATATATATATATATATATATATATATATATATATATATATATATATATATACAAATCAGCACATTGGAATGATTTCTAAAGAAGCATGTGACACTTAAGAATGGATATAGAATATATCAAAATAGAAAAGTTATTTAAAATAATATTTAATGGGAGTGCAGTATACAAGTGGGAGTGTTTGAACATATATATATATATATATATATATATATATATATATATATATATATATTATTAAAACAATAATAATACAAACAAAAATAATACTAGAATGCAAACAATAATACAAATACTTTAGCTTTCTATCATAAGACCTTTATAACATACAGATTTCAAAACTTATCTCAAGCCAATATTCAAAGTTTGCATGAACTTCCTTGTCCTTTTCATGCATCAAAAAAGCCCAAATTTGGGGTAATTTAAAGCAGCCCTCACTGTTTAACAGGATTATTCTAAAAATCTGCTATGTGATGTTTTATTTTAAATTGTAATAATGCTAAAAGGTTTGTGAGAGGGTTGTGTTAAGGAGTACAATTTGAATATATCCAGTGTCATTACTTACTATCAGGTCCACCAAAGCAGCTTCAAACGTTTGTGTGTGTACGAAGTGTGTTTGTGATCTGAGACCAGAATGTGGTTTCTTATCAGTTTTTAAGATTATCACTCAAACACAAATTAAACATAATTAAGCTAATTAGCCTTATTTAAAGTCCATTATAGCAGTTTAGTGCAAAAGATTGTATTATGTTTGATTGTATTATTAAGTCATTATGCCGCAACTCAGTTTGACACTTTCTTTCTTTCAATAAAACATACTTATATATGTTATTGTGAAATTGTTGTCTTTATCCCCATAAAATATTGTACTAATGTGAAATGCACTCAGAGACATATTTATAAATGCTAAGGGAAGTTATATGCAAAATGATTCCTGTGCCAGAGTAAATATATATTTCAACCATAGTACAGGCATATGTACACATGTACACATGCACACTCTAAGCCATTCAAACATGAAAGACGTTATGTGCTACACAGTATGTGAGTTTTGGACTGACTGATGTTATTCTGTTAAACCACTGATCTGTCTATCAACCTCTCACCCTGGCGGCCGGTCAACTGTTCCGCCTTACACTTTCACTGTTCTGCTCTGATTTTTTCATCAAAGTGACCATTATATTCTCCAGCATATCTCTGTCATCAGCAGAAATAACCAGTGTTTTTCTTTGAGTAATATGCAATCAAGTCTTATTTGAATCTTTTGAGTGGGTGTTATCATGGAGTGAGTCGTATTTATGTTTCCATTCGCATTTCTGCCAAAGTAAAGACAGTAGTACGGCTCTCCTTTAGATATTTATTATGCACATCTAACAGAAATCCAGAAATAAAACAGTTCCCCGCATTTCTCTCTTAATCAACTCGAAACTGTAGAAAATCTTAAAGCACGGTCCTATATCCACCGTCATGAACCACAAAATGATATTTTCATTTTCTCCAATGCGTGACATTGATGTGAATCAGTGACTTCAGCTTTTGTTGACGGAGGTTTTGCATCTGTTTTAAATCAGTTTGAGGTTTTCTTGTTTTTCAGCATTGGTACAAGGAAATAAGTCATTCAAATAGTCACGCAAGAGGTCAGTGCTTTGCTTTTTTGTTTAAAAATAGGGTAAATGAAATAGTGGAAGGTGCCAGGCGTTGATCGGCGGTTTCGATTAGATAGTTCAGATGTAACGGTTGTCTGAAAACACTGAGCTTGCTTGTGCGAGAATAGCAGTATATACCACTGATGAATGATGTTTAGTTGTTTCTCGGTTGCTTACCAATGACATTCTCTGTAATTAAGCTATGATTCAAAAGTTTGAGGTTGGTAAGACTTTTAATGTTTCTTGAAATAAGTCTTCTTTATATGCTCACCCAGGCTGAAATTTATTCAAAATATTTGTAATAGCATACAATTAAAAGTAAGTGTTTTCTGACTTTATTTGTATTTTTCTTAATATATATTATTAATATATTTAATATTAATATATTTTCAGGATCCTTGGATAAAATTGAAATCTTTGGTAGCATTTTAAACATCTTTACATTCACTTTTGATCAATTTAATGAATCATTGCAAAATAAAAGTAGGAATTACTTTAAAAAAAAAATCTTACTGACCACAAACTTTTGAGCATCAGCCTTTTCCCCTCTGTTTATGCTGTTTCTTCATCTCTAACCAATCGTTTTTGACTCTAGGTCAAAAAAGTCCCTGTTTTGATAGCAAGGTAAAAGGAGGTTTGGTGTTAGAAAACTAGATTTGTAAATAAACCTGATTGCTCAAACCTCTTAGTGCTAGAAACCCTAAACCGCTAACGTCATCAGCACATAAGCATCCTTCACCACACACTCTCTCTCTCTCTCTCTCTCACACACACAGGCACACACACACACACACACACAAAACTAATGTCTCTTTTTATTCAAAATCACAGCCTCACACTCCATACGCACTGACACTCAATATTAGATAATAATGGGTTTTTATACTCTTCTCATATATAAAAGTTTTTAGTTGACTCTGACTTAGACAAAATCTTTTTGCTGTATTCTCTCGTAATGTCAGAACTTCTGCTTCTATTTCTTTGTTTCTATGTTGAAAAACAATTTGGACGTTATTTTAATGTATTTATTTTAAAAAGACAAATCAAATTCAAACAAAACATGTTGGATAATGCACAGATATGCAGATAGGCTTGAGATATACATAGAAAACGTGGCTAAAAGCAGAAAGAGACGGAAAGCATTGTGCTCTGAGAAGAGAGAGCCAAATGAGTGTGGGGGAACAAGAGATTAAACTACTTGATGAGAGGTTAGTCTCTCGGTCAGTCAGCAACCCTTAAACAGAGCAGGGACGGTGAACCCTCATTGGTGTCACTCAGTCGTCAATCTAAGTGGCAGGTGAACCACAGGGGCCCGTGTTGCCGGGCGGAACTTGTCTTTCAACCACCCAGCAGCTGCTGGAACACAGCCCAGCTGCCCTGACCCTTTCTTTCCCTCTGCCACTTCCACACACACACATCCCGAGCAATCTAGCACAATCAAAAAATAAATATATCCTACAGACACACCCATAACACCGACACAAATACTCGCGGAAAGACCAGTGCACTTCCTTCGTTTTCACACACATACACATCCAGGAACACTTAACATAAATGTTTAGATGATTTATTTCCATCCATACACATATAACTCTTTTTTTTCTTTTTCTTTTTTCAGCACATAGATTTTTTCATACACATAATTGTAAAAAATAAATAAAATAAGAAAATAAATAATACAGTGAGTGAACAGCAAACTCATGTTTGCAAAAAAAATGGCACCCAGTGATCCGTATCACAATGACAATGGAGATGACAGATGGCTGTATTGTCTGAAAAAAAAAAAAAACCTTTTTTAATCAACTGTAGTGAGGATGTGGGTGTGTTTAATAGAAAGTATTGGAAAGTATTAATATAGATTTTTTTCTCTAAATGAAAACAAAAATGTATGGCTTTGTGAGCTTAAAAGAACAAATGTGAGGAAAAGAGGCCATGTGGATCTGCAGAGGAGTCTTAGCTGGAGTCTGGGTGGCTGGAGTGTGTGGGAATGGGAACCCAAGGCCCCTTTTCCAGCTGCTGTCCTCACTTTTCTTTTCTTCCTTTATTTGACTCTCTTTTGTGGTTCTTCCTATTCTTTTCATCCTTCTTATGGGTGTTGATTTTGCAGACTTCTAGTCTTTGAAAGACTGCTCCCAATGAACCTCAGAGCAAGAACGAGATTGAGATGTTTAATTCAACTCGTCTAAGCATACCGACTATGAATGCTTGTACTGTCTGAATGTAAATTCACAATTAATTAAAACTAAAAAGGTGAATTTAGTATTTTTACTATTTATTTACAATGAAAAGTATGATGCTTTAAAAAATGTGTTTCAAATTAATATCAGTAGCCCTTTAAAAGTTGTTTTATTTTATATAGAGCAGATCGCTTCATATGGGGTGGACTTACTGCGATCACATGACCAGCCGAATACTCATTTATTACCTCAGTGACCACTGGTTATTAGACACTTTCACTCATGGAATAAATCAATCATTGCTTACTGAAAACTGAGATACACCGGCATTAGTAACTGAAAACATTTGCTTTTGTGTCATGCTATATTCACGCCACTATTCCAGCGCAACAAAATTACTAAATTCGCCTTTAAACCCAAAGATATCCAAATTAAATAGCAGAAAAACTCATAAAAACACATTGTATACACAAGTATACAACTATTCAGGACACCACCTACACTACCATTCAAAAGTTTAGGGTAGATAAGATTTTTAATTGTTCAATTTGTTATGCTCACAATTTTTTTTAAACTGTAGTATTTAATAATTATTTTCTATAAAACACATTAAATGCTTAATTTTCAGCAGAAATGATTTCTGTCTTCAGTGTCACATAATCCTTTAGAAATAATTTTAATATGCTGATTTTCTTGTTGAGAAACATTTCTGATTATTATCAGTGTTAAAATCACTTGTGCTTATTGTTGTGTAAACTATGATACATTTTTAATGTTTATTAAATGAACTTTTTAAAACAGTAATTTTAAAAGAGCAGCATTTAGTTAAAATAGAAATGTTCCCTTGGAACATAACAAATTGCTGAATACAAGTATAATTTTTTTTCTACATTTCTTTCTTACTGACCCCTACATTAGTGTACATAACTAACAAACCCATCTTCTGTAACAATGTCAAAATGTCACATAATTGATGTCAGTTGTCATGTATAACCACATACACAAGTTTTTTTTTTTTTTTTTGTCACATTACATTAATGTATTTGGGTTTGTTTGCAAGTGTCAGGTTCAACTGTAAAATGACTTGAGTCTCTGGTTATTCTCTTGACAGCTACCCGATGATGGCTTAAGTACATATTTTCAGGGATCTAGGGAAAGTAAAAGTCACATGTGCTTGTCAGGGCATTCAGAAATAACAAAGCTGACATGATTGCTGTTGGACCGGCCTACATTTGAGAACACTGGGATCCCGTGTGTGTGTGTGTGTGTTTGATAGTTTCAGTGTTTTAAGAAAAAACATTAACACATCACAAATTCCTCCCCCACCCCTAAAACATCTGTCAGTCATTACTGGCCCTTCCCCCTCAACACTAGGCAGGGCTCGAGAAACAACTTTTGACCTCTGACCCCAAGCACAGAGCTCCACTTAATGGTGCCCCCTTATTTCCACAACAGACTCTCTCTCTCTCTTTGTCTTCCTGTCCTACTTGAACTCACAGTTATCTGTTATAATCTATGCAGAAGCAAAATCATATTTGTAATATCTGGATTGTCACATGATTGTGATATTGGGATCAGTATTTTTGTAGTTTTAGAAATCTTTTTGTTAGGAAAATTACCTGATTAATCTTTACACTGTGCTTTATTGTGTTTATGGGACCTCTACATTTTTCTTTAATTTTGTGTTATGATTTACTTCCGATGTCTTTCCCACTCTCATCTTGTCCACTTTGACCTATTGTCAGTATATATCATCCCTCTTCAGTGTCTTTGAGTGCATTTCATTTGTCTGTCTCTACTCTCCCTCAAATCAATAACAGACACATTAGTGTTTGGCGAGGGGGAAGAAAACAGGTGATCCTGTATCGATCAGGAGTCAGAGACGCACAAATGCTCTTTCATACACATGTGCACACTCTCTCCAAACAGATACTTACATTTTGGGGATAATAAAGTTGAGTTGAGAGATCCAGCTGTCCTCCTAATGTACTAGAGCACTATATTGAAGCGCATCATAAAAAATAAAAAATGGTATGATGTAAGTTGGAAAACAATACATTTTGCTTAGAGTTTCAGCCATTTTCATCCTTTTTGTTAAAACTTATTTTTTTTTTTAAGTTTCTGTTTTTGTTTCCAGCCAGTCATCTATAAGCTCACCAAAACCAGAAACTGTGAAAATTCCTGACCAACATATACAAATATAATTAGCAGCTATACACACAAGAGATGGAGAATGTTTATAACTGCATACAATTCAGGAAATATAAACACTGCAACTAAAAGTAGAAAACCTACAGAATAAACGACGTTTAATGGCAGATACATAGACACGGTTATGTAGAACATGGTTAGTAGCGACATCTTGTGGCAGTTTTAATATCTCGGCCTCTTCCAAGAGTGCTGCAAAATATGTGAAACTGTACAAATTGCAATATGTAGCCACAGCGAGGCACTAAAGAGTTGGAAATGGGATGGAAATTCGTCATATCCGGACGTTTTCAGACGTTTGCTATTGGCTATTTTAAGTGATGACGTATCCAACACTGGACAAATGAAATTGTGCTAAAAATGCGGGGTTCTGATTGGATATCGCTGAACTGTCAATCAAGGCGTGCAGCGCCCAGAGAAACGTTTGCCGTCAGTTGAGAGCGTGGAAGTCTACAGGCAACAGCTCGCGCTCTCACAGACAGAGCTTCAGTCCGAGAGAGTTCGGCTTTCCTAACTAAATACAATAACTTAATTGTATTGTACTTCAATTATATCACAAAACAATAATTAAATAATAGATTTAATATTTTACAATATATTTATTTTATTTGTATATTTTATATACATTTATATTTTGTGTAGCTTATAATAACAACAATAATAATACATTAGTGGCAATTTTAAATAGTTTCAAATTATTCTAGTATAGCATTTATTGTATTTGTATTTATCTAGTATTTTTTGATTTTACTTTGTTGTATGCAACATTATTATTGCTGTTATTATTTTGTCTTCTATTATTACAGTTAAATTTTTATTATTGCAATAATTGCTTGATTTTAGACTGACATAAAATAGGTAGGTTATAAATGATAAAAGTAGAATATATATATAGTGTAAAATTATAAGTACAAACCGATTAAAATTTGTAGGGCTACTAATAAATACATGGAAGTTTTCCGAGTTTAAACCATAGACTGTATAAGGGTTTAAACAGGCAAAACTGGGTGGTGTTGTCGAACAATATATTTTTTTTTAATTATGAAATATAAATAATTACGTGTAGCTAAGCTTCGAACAGTATTTTATTTTATTTTTTGGTCATCTTTATTATAATATTTTGGTGTTAACGGTCTTGAAATAGATATACAATATATGATCTTGTTTAGGCAATGATTCTTCTTTCCACAGGTATCTCTTTGGAGACGACTTGAATTTGGCCTCTCCATTCATCTGTGATTCCGCACATCCTTGCGGAGTCGAGCGAGTTTGTGCGCATGTTCAGAAGTCCGTCTGTGACGTCGTAATTCTGTAACCTATCCTAGAGCTCCTTGATCCAAACACAGAAAAGAGAATCTCTCTCTCTCTCTCTCTCTCTTCTCTCTCTCTCTCTCTCTCTCTCTCTCTCTCTCGTGGAGGTATAAAAGAGAGATTCATGTTTCACACACACCATCACCAATGAGAAATCAAGTACTATGTGATTATGGCTCCTCCCCATTTTTTCTTTAATTGAGTGAGTTCACTGAAATGCCCAACAAAAGCCGCGATTTCTTGATGCTGTAACACACCTAATGATTCTGTCATTTTACTGACAAGACCAGACACAAGCTGGAGCTTCTGAAGGATAATACCGTGCTGGACATTGTTAGGGTTAAGTTAAAAAGCTGTCTGGACGGTGAAAGATCGTGCATGCAATGTGAACCGTGTAAATATTTGCAATAAGTATTTTTCAGTTTCAATTGGATGACAAGATTACGTAAATCTAAAATCTCGGATTAAGGATTTTGTGATTTTTATGTCTGTATTTACAAGAAGAGTGGAAGATGGATTAAAAAAATATCCTGCGTTGAGGTCTTTAATATAATATTACAATTAATATTTGTTGTTACTGATGTTGTTCTCGTTATCCTCTTTATGGTTATTTTATATAAATAAACCGTTGAAAATACAACTGTTGAAATATATAGAATACCATGACTGTGCGCATGGACTGTAGATCCTGGCTTCTGTGTGTAATATGAACTTAATCATTTAAAATATCACAGAATGGCATCCAAAATAAAACATTTTTGGAGTGATAACAATAGACACTGAAAACCCGAGATGCATTATAACATGCACTGCGAATCATTCACGTCCTCTGAGCAATATCCTCAGTTGGAGGCCAACATAACCTAAATCACAATTCGGAGAAACTTATCAAATAGTGTACAATTGCTTTTTAAACAGTAGAGGGCGACAAAGGTTTAACTTGCTTTTGTTTAGGCAATTTAGCTTAGCATAATTTTTTTCCTCCTGAAAGCAGTGGCGGTTCTAGGATTTTTCTGTAACAAGGGCCAATAAGAGGCCACATGTTACATTCAGAGGCCAAGTACAGGATACATTCAAGCACACAAAATAATTTATTCAGTACGGTGCAAATACATTTTGGCAGTCATTACTTTTTCAAACACTAATAAAAAAATATGAGCCAGTAAAGTTATTAATTTTATTCATTTATTTATACTGTGCATAAAGGACACAACGCATCACTTTTCACACATTTCAATAACTAATTTGTGCTGTCCAAGCAAACACAGCACTTCTGCGATGTTCTGATTTACAATGATCTCTAAAGCCACCATTTCTGAACAGTGTTTTTTTTCCAATTAGAGAACCCTGATTTTGACCTGATTATAGACATTGGGGCATTTGGGAGCGAAAAGTATTGACAAGGGTAGCAAAAAAATTCTCTAGTTTCTAGAGAATACTACAGCAACGTAAAGAATGTACCGCTTTCTTGTTTCCATGGTGACGCATTGTATTGTAATGTGACAACACAGCCAAAATAGATCTGTATGACACATGGACCACTTTTATTTAGTGTTTTATTCAAAATATTTTCAAACATACTCACTATATTATGAAACATCTGCTATTCCGATTCTGAAATATGCTCAAGTAAATATATTTGGTAGTTTAAACACTTTTACATCCTCTACTCCCGAAACACGTCGAAGTAGGTACCCGGTAAACTCGGAGAAGGACAGAGTAAACTTTAGTTACCTACACAATCTGTATATGATATCAATAAAAACATGAAGTCAGATTATATTTGTAAGGATCATTATTGCAGTTTCCATAGACATTAGAGTGTATTTTACAAACTGTAAATGTATGGTTTTGCTAGTACGTATGTGTATTTAAATGTCTTAAACATAAAATAAGCATTATATGTTTGAAAACACTGAATATTTGTGATGACAAGCGCATCCGATCTGTCTCAGCGCCAGTCAAAGTGCGAAAGCGGATTTAAAGGTCACGTTTTCGTGTTTTTTGAAGCTTTGATTATGTTTACAGTGTGCAATATAACATGTGTTCATGTTTCGCGTGTAAGAAAACCACAGTATTTTTCACACAATTCACTTATCTGTATACCGCTGTTTTCACTGTCATAAAAACGGAGACTTAGGTCACTGCAGAGCAAAAGTGGGCGTTTATCACCATGTGGGTGTTTTGAAACTGCTGGGTGTTTCTGAACCATGCAATCTAGATGATCCTCCTTACCCAACCCCATCCCTAAACCTAACGTCACTTTTACATCAACTAATCAGGTATCATGGTGTAAAAACACCTTGATCTCGTAACTCCCATTACTTTCCTGCAGAGACCTATACTTGTAAAAACGGGCTGATGACTTCCTTGTTCTATAAAGTCCCTCCTTCAGAAATACGTAATGAGTTCTGATTGTGCCAGCAGTTCCTGTGTTGTGATTCGACAGCAGCACGCCACCCTCCTGGAAACGCCATTAGGCTAGTTTTGGACTAGTTTTGAGAAGCAAGTTGGCAGGATTTATTTTGAAAACCTGGCAATCCTGATCTTAACGCACGTGTTGGAGATGTACTTCTAAATCACAGAACTAGGGCTGGGATATACTATTATTATTTTAAACGATTAATCTAGAGATTATTTTTTTGATGCATCGATTAATCTAACGATTAATTTTTTCAGACCTATTTGATTTCGATTATCTCCCCATTAATTGACTACTAACAGTTTATACATGTTGATTTACATTTCTGAATTAAAAAAACATGAATTCCTTAACATTGCAATATATGTTTATTGCTCTTAAAATTACAAAATAAAAGACTGACTAAGAATGCATTACAGCAGCCTGTCATTGGCGTTCTGCCCTTTTTATATCGTGTCTAGTGATTTTGGTTAATATGCACGAGAGAGAGAGAGAGAGAGAGAGAGAGAAAGAGAGCAAGACAGCGCTCGTGTAGTTTGAAGAATGTGAGTGCGCGAGCGCGCGTGAAACATTGGTGTTTCGCCCTTTTTCTATCGTGTTTAATGATTTTGATTAATATGTACAAGGGAGAGAGAGAGCAAGAAGCGCTCGTGTTGTTTGAAGACGGTGAGTCTCTCGCAGCAGTCATTCTATTCTACATCACTCACCGATCAAATAAGGCTTTGACAACCGGCAAAAAAAAAAAGATCAATGCAGAAAAACCCCTGGATTGGTTATATAATGTTGGATAGAATGTTGTTCCGGCCATCGCGTATATTCAGCGCGCATAAGGTAAACGTTTTGCAAATGTTTTTTAGAGAAATAAAAACAGGTCGACGAATCGATGCGCATATTTTGCGTCAACGTATTTTTTGCATCGACGTCATCGATGACCTCGACGCATTGTCCAAGATGCGCATGAAAATCGCATTCGATTTTTTTGTACGGCGCTACCATCTAGTTAACAAAGCTAAACAGCGTTGCACTTTGTGTAATATGGTGCGTTCAAGTCATCTCGTATAGATCGTATTTACGAGTGCACATGAACGCCACCACAACATCGTAAATACCAGTGGGGAGTTCGGGATTTTCTTTAAGCCCTATCTGTACGAGTTGGGGGCGTGTCAGTGATTAACATGGTGGAATACACAATACTTAAAGGTATTTGGCTGTGATATTGTCAGGCTTTTCTATTTACAGTGCAGTAAGTTAATCGATGATGCATAATATGATGGTATTATAATATAACAATGCAACTTGTAACAATAAAGTTGGCAGTGACTTAAAACATTAAAAAACGAAGTATACCTAATGCACATTTCTTTGTTCTTCATTTTTTAGAACAAGAGTTTAAGAACATAGCTATATTTTTGTGTTATTAATTAAGAGAAAGTCTGCCAACTTGCTCCGACGAAAGGGACTTGAACACACATGCCATCATAAGCACGACCTCCCACCTCATGCGTACGAACTTCCCAGGAGGACTTGAACGCACCAATAGGTTACAGAAACTGTAACACATCAACTTAAATAATAAAATACACTTACCCGTTGTGGTCCATAAACAACGCCTTCTCCAGACAAAGAGGGAACTTCTCCATCTTTCAAGAATAATCTTTGTGCGAATCTGGCATTAAACTGATTGAGATTGAGGAAGCTGTCCTCAGCAAAATGTGCTGCACCTAGTTTTACATGTGGATTATAATTTTCGGGAACTGAGTTAAACATAAATTGTAGTCCAAACTGGTCGTTCGATGTAGGTGAATTCGGTTAAATAAAATATTTCACTTGGCATTGAACTTTGAGCTTTAGAATTTTATTATTATTTATACTCAACAACATTACACACTAACTAAAGTTTGAAACATGAGATCACGAAGAACGGGACCTTTAAATTCAGCAGTTGATGTGATGCACTGAAAATTCTGATCACACCGGTGTAATCGTAAGTGTCAAAGGGTTAACAAGTATATTGGTTTACTTGGACAGTGCTTCTAGTGCTCCTTCCACAATTTAGTTAACAAACTTAAAATAAGTGAGAGCAGCAGCTAAATATCCTTTCATATTTTAATGACAACCAACACCAGGATTTGTGACTCAGCAAGAATTGTCTTCAAATTGGATAGATAGATGGATTCTTTCTCCCTCCTACTGGCATAACGTCAGATAATTTTCTTGTTTCGCTCAAAGACAAAGCCATTCACAGTCAATATTTCAAGAAAATATAACAAAAAGCCAAATCCCATCTA
Source organism: Carassius auratus (assembly GCF_003368295.1). Lineage (NCBI taxonomy): Eukaryota > Metazoa > Chordata > Actinopteri > Cypriniformes > Cyprinidae > Carassius > Carassius auratus. The sequence goes on along the minus strand of NC_039261.1, from coordinate 27,553,020 downwards.
CGGAGAGCCTTCCCACTCCCTAATAAGTACTATTGTAGAGAATTTTGGTTGCAGTTCCACCAGAATTCCACTGGGGGCGATCGCCTTTAGTGCAAAATGAATGGGGGTCTATGGGTCTGGACCGCTAAATTTGTCCCTTTCACCCGATTGCCATTGAGAAATCTCAGATCTGATTGTAGGTTTTAGAGCCCGACCGATATATCGGCCTGCTGATATTATCGGCCGATATGAGCTTATTGCATTTAAATCGGCATCAGCGTTTATGACGGCCTATGAAACATTAGAAACAGAGTCTCATGCTTTACTCATGTTATGAGTGTTGCATAGTTTGCCCACCAGAGGGAGCTGCAGAGTTGACAACAGTGCCAGAAATCCACTAGCGAAGAAAGCGATCAGCCAAGCCACGGAGTTGTACTGTTTTGACGGTGAGTCTGTCGTTCGTCATGTCGTCATGTAAAAATGATTTAGTTCATACACTGTATATAAAAACGGTGTGGTAGTTCTAGCTAACGGTCCTATCATTATCACTTCTAAATATTCTATAACATCACTTACAGCCGCTAATGCATTGCTATATTAGATTAGCCACAAAGCTAATACCATGTTTATCAGTGGAAGAGTGCGAACGTTAATAAGAGGTCAAACTATAACGTTAACGTTTAACTTATTCTAAATATATCTGCAGTGTTTCCCACATAATGACCGCGTAACTGTGGCAGGGGGGGACGTGTAATCAGTCAATGACTAGAAGTTATGTACAGCATGCCTCGAAAAAACAACAACTTATGTTATTCTAACGCTAATATAGCTTCCTTTTTAGCAGGCCCCTTAAATGCTTGCTATTAACTTGTTTGAATGTGGTTCTTCTCAAAATTGACAGCGGTGTGTTCATGACACTAACTTCGAATTGATTCCGTAATCTTCCGGTAACAGTAGGCAAACTTTACCTTCGCCAGCGCATGGCGATGTTTTGATTCAGACTGCACAAAGAGAAGAGGAGAAGATATACGGGTCCGTTGTGAATATGTCTGTGAGAGCAAATACAGTGTAGTTACAGAAACTACAGTAGGTGCATCAGAAAGGATTAAACCAGAGGGGACATGTATATAAATGTGAGCTGAGCAAGTGCTTTTTGTCTTTTTTACATATTGTTTCAAAACAGCTTTACAGACATAACAGGAAAATGTTGTAATAATATTGTTAAATATAAGTAGGTAATAGGTAATACCTATTGCTTGACAATAAAAAAAAAAAATAAAAAAAAAAAATTATATATATATATGTATATATATATATATATATATATATATATATATATATATTTCAAATGTTTGCCTATGTAGGAGATCCCTGTTTATTATTATAATTTTAATGATAACACGAGTAATGATACATGGTGATATTATTAATACACATGCTTATTCTTTCTCTGTCTCTCTTTCTGCCCTACAGATGGCTGAAAAAGGTGAATGCTGTAGCAGCAAAGTGTGGGACTACTTCTGCAAATACTTTAACTTTAGTATTATAATTTATTTACAGTACACACACAGACTGTTAAAACCAGCTTCAACTGGAAGAAAGTAAAAGTGTTAAATGTTTAAAATCAGACAGTCATTGAGACTGTAATCTAAGGCTTTTTTTTAACATAAATCCCTTCTGGAAAATGGTTTATACAGCCCACATACATTGAACAGGCAGATATTTTGCTATTGAATGTTGTGTAAGTGCAGTTTATAGGAAATGGGTCTAATATCCAGTTTATTTTCAAAATCAAAATATCGGCTTATAAATCAGCTCTTTTCGAGTTGTTATCGGCATCGGCCCCCAAAAATCCATATCGATCGGGCTCTAGTAGGTTTTGCAAGTTCAACATGGGTTATAGGTCAAAAGTTGAATGAACGAGTACTTATGTCCTTTCGCTACCACAGATTGTAACCTTACGTGTTGTTGGAAGGGGGACTCTTCCCCTACATTTCCCCTAATCCACGTTCATTTCCAGCGTTTATTTGCGCATCTTCTCAGTTAACAATGGATCTGTGTAGTAACAGCTGCTCTATGTGAAATCACGCACCTGAGGGAATTTACTGCTGATTAGTGAACCGGCTTTACTGACGAGATGTGCATTAACGATCGGTCGATCGTGATCGGAGCAGCCCTACTTCCCTTACTCGATTGCTACATACAAATTGTTTTGCTAATATTTTAACTACTTCACTGAATCACCTTCTACAGACTGAATGGGTTTTTTAAGAGTTACCCAACGCCGCCAATTGTTTGGAGGTGGAATTGCATCTGTGATCGTTGTGAAGAATTCTCCTGTTGCTCTTCTCGTCAACAATTGATGGAACGGGGGCCAATCAAATTTGAGCAGGGGCCAGGGGCCCTGTGTCACCACCTCTAGAACCGCCCCTGCCTGAAAGAGTTAACGTTATTACTTGCTAATATCTCTCAGACCAATCATAAACATTTCCCCACCAACACAAACCCCAGACTCAACCATGATAAAACAACAAACAAAAATAGAACACACCTTCTACAGATTGCACTGGGTCGGTACATAGGCAACAGCAAACTGTGAGGAGATTCGTACGGTACGCAGATTCAGTGCTGGGTAACAGTACAGTAGATTATTTAATCATAGACCTGAATCCAAACTTTCCCAGAGCGTTCACAGTCAGCCAACTAAACCCACTGTCAGACCACAGTAAAATCACCCTCTATCTAACAAGATCAAAACCTAACTCAGATGAATAAAAAAAACACCTCCACACCCTCAAACACACATTCAAAAAGAAACAAAATAGTGAAGATACAAATCAAAACGTAATTTGTGAACCAAAAATACAAAACCTATTAAATAATTTCCTAGCTACACCATTCCTACACAACACTGCAGGGGTTAATTTAGCAGTAGACAGGATGAACCAAATATTTGCAATGACAGCAACACTATCTTACCTAAAAACCACAACAAAAAAACAAAAAACAAACTGGGGAGCATGTACATGAGAAATTGTTTGACAACGAGTACAAAAACCTTAGAAAAGTAGTAAGAACTTTATCAAATCAGAAACAGATATGCTGACAATGTAGACAAATTCCAACTCTACCAAGAGAAACTTAAACAATATAAGAACATCCTAAGAATGAGAAAGAAACATAAACTAAATCAGATAAAAGTAATAGAACAATCTCTACAATCTAACAATTTCTGGAAACATTGGATTACAACTAAACCAATCTTACCACGAAGAGTTACCCATCCAGAATAGAGATGTGTGGATAAACCACTTCTCTAAACTTTTTCAACAATATAGACAAAATCCATGAACAAAACTCACTATACAATATACTATCTAGATTATCCTGTTTCACTAGCTGAACTGTGTGATAATACAGGTGCATCTCAAATTAGAATATTGTGGAAAAGTTCATTTCAGTAATTCAACTCAAATTGTGAAACTCGTGTATTAAATAAATTCAGTGCACACAGACTGAAGTAGTTTAAATCTTTGGTTCTTTTAATTGTGATAATTTTGGCTCACATTTAACAAAAACCTATTCACTCTCTCTACAAATTAGAATATGATCACTTCCAATCAGCTAATCAACTCAAAACACCTACAAAGGTTTCCTGAGCCTTCAAAATGGTCTCTGGTTTGGTGGAAGGAAAAAGTGTGGAAGAAAAAGATGCACAACCAAAAGAGAGAACCGCAGCCTTATGAGGATTGTCAAGCAAAACCAATTCAAGAATTTGATGGAACTTCACAAGGAATGGACTGAGGCTGGGGTCAAGGTATCAAGAGCCACCACACACAGACATGTCAAAGATTTGCCGAACCACAGAAAACGTCAGAGGCGTCTTACCTGGGCTAAGGAGAAGAAGACCTGGACTGTTACCCAGCGGTCCAAAGTCCTCTTTTCAGATGAGAGCAAGTTTTCTATTTCATTTGGAAACCAAGGTCCTAGAGTCTGGATGAAGGGTGGAGAAGCTCATAGCCCAAGTTGCTTGATGTCCACAGTCTGCGATTTGGGGTGCAATGTCATCTCCTGGTGTTGGTCCATTGTGTTTTTTGAAAACCAAAGTCACTGCACCCATTTACCAATATATTTTGGATAACTTCATGCTTTCTTTTGCTGAGTAGCTTTTTGGAGATGCTGATTTCATTTTCCAGCAAGATTTGGCACCTGTCCACACTGCCAAAATCACCATAAGTTGGTTAAATGACCATGCTGTTGGTGTGCTTGACTGGCCAGCAAACTCACCAGACCTGAACCCCAGAGAGAATCTATGGGGTATTGTCAAGAGGAAAATGAGAAACAAGAGGCCAAAAAATGAGCTTAAGGCCACTGTCAAAGAAACCTGGGCTTCCATACCACCTCAGCAGTGCCACAAACTGATCACCTCCATGCCACGCCGAGCTGCGGCAGTAATTAAAGCAAAAGGAGCCCCTACCAAGTATTGAGTACATACAGTAAATGAACATACTTTCCAGAAGGCCAAAAATTCACTAAAAATGTTTTTTATTGTTCTTAAGAAGTATTCTAATTTGTTGAGTGAATTGCTGTTTTTTTGTGAAATGTGAGCCAACATCATCACAATTAAAAGAACCAAAGGACTTAAACTACTTCAGTCTGTGTGCATTGAATTTATTTAATACACAAGTTTCACAATTTGAGTTGAATTACTGAAACAAATTAACTTTTCCACGATATTCAAATTTATTGAGATGCACCTGTATACAAACACTTAAATCCCAAAAAGCATGTGGTATTGATGGCATTCTGAATGAAATGATTAAATGCACAGACCAAAAATTCGGCCTCATAACCCCAATTCATAAAAGCGGAGACAAATTTGAACCTAATAGCTATCGTGGAATATGTGTAAACAGCAACTTAGGTATACTCTTCTGTAACATCCCAAACAGCAGAAAACTTCATTATCTTACTGGCAGAAATAGCCTGAGTAAATGTCAAAGAGGCTTCCAACCGAAAAACATGCCTATTAGACCATATACACTCTACATTGTATATGAAAAAGAAACCAAACAAAATTAAAGAAAAATATTTTCTTGCTTTGTTGACTTCAGAAAAGCTTTTGACTCCATCTGGCATGAGGGGCTTTTACTTCAATTAATCCAATGCGGCATGGAGGAACAACATATGAAATCATATCCCTGTACACTAATAACAAATTTACACTTAAAATTTGCAACATACACACAGATTTCTTCCCTCTGAGTCGTGGCGTGAGACAGGGCTGTACCTTAAGCCCTACACTATTCAATATCTACATCAATGAACAAGCAAGAGCCCTAGAACAGTGCCCAGCACCCGGTCTTACCCTACTAGACACTAAAGTTAAATGTCTTCTGTTAGCGGATGATCTAGTGCTGCTGTCACCCTAAAAAGAGGGTCTACCGCAGCAGCTGGACCTCCTGCACACCTTCTGTCAGACATGGGCCCTGTCAGTTAACCTTAAAAAGACAAAAAATTATGATATTCCAAAAAAGGGCCAGTCACGAAAATCAACATCACAGTTTCAAATTAAACAATATGCCCTTAGATGATTAATTATACACTAATTAGGGTAACCCCCAATTCAAAAACCAGCACAAAGACTTCAACCAGATACAACAAAAGGACAAACTGCTGTACATTCTGGGAGAAACCTCAACAAGCTCTAACCTGGCTGCTAGATACGTCAAGTCCTGCCATGATAAAAGAAATTCTGTACAACACACAGAAACTGATGTGACAGGGTCCAGTCCTTCTCCTCTCTGTTGATTAGAATTTTTATTACTTTTGTTTTACTGTATACAGATATTTAGACTCTATATGCTATATACTTCTATTATTATGTATATTTGTGTAACATTTTAATTTAAATGTTTATATGCTTTGGCAATGTAAAGATACTATTTACCATGCCAATAAAGCTACTTGAATCTTGTATCTAGATAGACAGACAGACATACAGATGATGGATGTACAGACAATAGAGATAGATAGATAGATAGATAGATAGATAGATAGATAGATAGATAGATAGATAGATAGATAGATAGATAGATAGATAGATAGATAGATAGATAGATAGATAGATATAAGCTATGTAAGTAGGTTTGGTAATGAATCACCATTCGTGAATCGTGATCCCCTCGTGTCTGTGGTTCATGGACAGTTGGCTGATGACGACACCAACCATGACGTCTAACGTTACCGTTGAAAGTAGCCTAACTTTACTTGAAGAGTGCAGCGGGTTAGTAGGTCAAAACAGACGAGGGAGTAGCTGTATGTTTTAACAGATTTAAGCAAAAACACTTTTTTCTTAAGTGGATCTTAATTGTAGAATATAAATGTCATTTAAGACCAAGAACGGATAAAAATGCCTAGTTCACTTTAATATTTCGTCCAAGAGCGGAAGGAATTAAAAGGAAGTTAGGAAAGCATACTTGCTTGTGATTGGCTCTTTAAATGAATGACAACAGAAATGGTCCAATCAGAGCTTGTTGCCAAGGCAATTCCGTCGCATGTGAGTGGGATTTTATGAATTATGCAAATTTGAGCAGTTGTTCCTCTCCTCGGATGAGAGGCTAGATCCAGGATAGCCGAGGAGTTCTGTTGTTCCTAATATAGGCGAACATAAGTTTTTTTGTTGTTGCTACGGAATATATCAGACGAGAATGACTCGTTTTGTTTTGCGTGATTAGATGGCGGCGCTACATCTCTGAATTAGGATGTTATAGGCCAGGAAGTTAAGAAAAGCCGGTAGTGTTTAAGTGCAGCAAACAGTTTCGCCGGTCGGGGCTGCTCTTTGTCTGATACAGAGAGCAGTCAACGCGTGCTCTTTTGTTTGGGGGTTTGTCATTGTTTAACTGCAAACGGGCGATCTTTGTTATCGTTTAGGCCTCCCGAGGTTGAAATATTTGTTTTGAAACATGCACCACATGAAGAAATATTTCACCGAGGGACTCATTCAGTTTACGATTCTGCTGAGTTTGATAGGAGTTCGTGTGGATGTCGACACCTATTTGAGCGGCTACTTCTCGCCGTTGATAGAAACAGACGGAGGGCCGAGCTCGGCTTTCATACAGACCCCGTTTCACCATTACCGGGACACAGCGGCGGGCCATCAGGTGCATCCGAAATGTCCCGAGCTGGACTATTTTTTCACCAGCCGCAGGCTCTTGAATGAAGTGCGCGCGCTCGGGTCCCCGGCCCGCTTCCCCACGCGTGTCAGCGCATGGCTGGTGCACCTGGTGCCTGATGATGGCTCTGATGCAGGTGAGGCACACGACCTGTCAGGGGACCCTGGTGATGAGGAGGTAAATGCCGAAAATCACCGGGAAGAGGATAATGAGCACAGGGCTGGAGAGGTCTTCGGTGTGTCAGTTTCTCAGGACCTCACTGTTTCCAGGCCTTGCTGTGGAACTGGAGGACTTTCCAAAGAGGTAACAAAACAGTGCTGTATTACACAATTCCCGTACTTTTACAGTTTTCTTATGTTGCGGTCTCTTAATGGGGCACGCCCGTAGCCCCATATGACGTGCTTTAAGTGTTTTGTTTTTGTTGTTTTTTGCCGAGTTAGCAAGTTAGCTTAATGGCAAGTAGTATTTTGCACTCGTGCGCAACTAATGCCGAAAGCGAAACAATAACTGTTACTGACCCTTCCATAAACAAATTAATGTTACATTAACGTTTAATAAATGTTGTATAATATGGTCAAATTAGATCTAAAAGTTGAATTGATCGTTATTGATTTTTGGGGCTGTGATTTTATGTTCATTTACATAGCTTTTTATTCAACTTTACTGCGATTACATTTTGTTTTGTGGGGAATAAAGTTAAGGAGGTAACTTATCTGTTCACTTGTTAGTTTGAAGTTCAGTAACCACATGTACAGGTGGGAGTCTAGTATGTTGGGCAAACTTTAAATTGATATAATAGTTTAATACCATTCATCAACATACACGTGTGTTACCAAATACATATCTACTGACCTCTCCTTCATTTAGTTTTCTTCGTTTGTTTTGTAAAAGTCTGTCTGAGGGAGGAGTGATCAATTATCCCTCGATCCAGCCCAAACCTGCTCTTTCTGAAATGTTCGTTTACTGGATCATGTCTTGACAGAGCTCAATCTAGTTTTTCAAATCAATTAAGTCATTTAGTTGAGCATGTTATGCAAATATATCTGGCTTTTCTTTAACTACCACAGGTGCAAGCAAAAAAAAAAAAAAGTTCTTTGAATGAGAAGCAAAGGACACATTTGTTTTAAACAGGTGCACCCTAGTTTGTGAAGGTTTTTTTTTTTTTTTTTACTCTCAGGGAATTGCTCTTCAATGCACTTTTTTAATCGCACATATTGTTCAACAGATTTACAGATCAAGGTTAAAGCCTCCTAAGGCAAGCCATTTTAATCCTTAATTTGGACATCCCAATTTCTTTCCAGGAAACTTCACTAGACCAAGTGAATGAGGAGGAAGAGGAGGTGAAAGACGAGAGGGGGCAGGAGGAAACCAGCCCTGCTACGCTGAACCAGCTGACTCAGAGTTCTGCGTTAGAGCAGGAGGTAAACTAACTAACTTCATTACTTGCCTAACAAGAATGGTGTGTTTATCAGGTTTAATGTTAAGTCAATCAAACTTGTGCAACATTATATAACCGTCATTTAATGAATATTTTACTCACCAGCTCGGTATATGAATGAGAACAGTTACGTTTTACTGTTAGTTCCTGTTCTGGTTCTGGTTATTCAACTCTGGTGTTGGTGTGAGATGCTAAAGGGATCGTTTGCCCAAAAATAAAAATTATTTACTCAACGTCATGGCATTCCTTTTCAATACACTAATGAAGATAAGGAAACTTGAGAGATTTCTGTCCCTTCACTGATTATCTACAAAACTCAAAAAGTATTGTTGAATAAGAGAAATTATCACTTTATATAGCAAACGACTTTCACTTAGGTTTTTATTGATATATAAATATTGATTAATGCACATTCTTTGAGCTTATCAAATTTTGTAAACACAGAAACTCAACCGCACTTGCTTGGTGTAATGTGAGGGTAACTAACAACTTTAATTATTGGGTGAAACATCCCTTTAAATAGTCCAACTACTTATTTATATATTTGTGCTGCTTCTCCTTACAGGATTTGCTGGGAAGTAGTACCCTTCCTCCACCTCTTTCTGGGCTTGAGCTTCCTCCACAGTGGCATGACTTCCTCTCTGAATTTGATGTAAGTAGTAACTGTGAAAGACTTATCCTCTTTTAGAATTAAATGAATCCGTACAATTGTTATACATTTGGCAGATGGTTTTAATCCAAAATGACTTGTATTCCAGGTACACATTTTATGTCATATTTTAGTTCTTGCTTTCCCTATGAATCATGAATCATGCATAATCACATTATTCCACAAAAGATGTCAGTAGCATCTAAATAATACTTGCATAATTTACACAAGAATACATAACTGTTACAACACAAAACAAAATATATTTGTTTTTATGTATATTTTAAGTTACAGTCTTTAAGGTTCTTGTTTGTTTGTGCACATCTGACAATTTTTTTGTATGATTCCATCTACAGGATTTGGACTCCATAGTCCCCCAACGCATGTCAGACTTAGAAGCTGAGCTTCCTAATCCCATCAGCTATGACGTAAGCCTTCAAGATGCAATGGTTACTGGAGGAGAGTCAGTTAATAGTAGGCCTGCATCTTTCCGAACACCCCTCTTCCGTCTGGAGTCCACAAACTCTTCTCACTCAGACCCATCTCAGAGCTCAGCAGGGGCACTTCCTTCAATGCTCTTCTCTTTGTCTGGGAACAGCTCTCGTAATGAAACCTCACCTTCGCAGATGGGAGGCTATCTAGATGAGGCTGTTTTTGACCACATCAATATGTTGGATCTGGATAATCTTGGTACAATCGACCCTCAGATGCTGGGCGGCATGCAAGGGGACATGGACACTCCATGGCCTGAGGATTCAGATTCTGGCCTGTCTTTGGAGAGCAGTTCAAGGAGCCCCACATCCCCGTCTACATCATCCGATTCATTTTGTGAGGATGAAGGTGGAGCTACAGGCTATAGCAGTGAAGTGGAGTCTCTTTCGCCGAAAGGCGGAGCTTGTGCAGCCGCTTATCGTGATTGGTCACCTGTAAACCTCATGGAAAACATCTGGCACGATCATTCCTATTCAGCCCAACAAGTGCAAAATTCTACGACATCTAGCTGGTTCACAGCAATCAAACAGGAAGTGATGAGCGAAGATGAGGCTGAACCAGAAGAGATGAGTCGTGACGAACATCGGGTGCAGGCGTTGGGTCTTCCGTTTTCAGCCTTTCAGATTGTCAACATGCCAGTAGAAAACTTCCTGGAGCTGCTGGACAGCCAGAATCTGTCAGGATCAGAAGTCTCTCTCTTGCGTGACGTGCGCAGACGAGGTAAAAACAAGCTTGCTGCGCAGAATTGCCGCAAGAGGAAACTGGATGCGATCCTGACCCTGCAGGATGAGGTCGAGGGCCTGTCGGTGCAGCGGGATGCTCTTCTGCGCCAGAGATCCCACACAGCCAAAGCACTTTCTGCTGCTGCAGAGCGGTTCGAAATGCTCTCGCAGACTGTGTTGAGCCAACTTCGGGATGAATATGGACATCCACTGAACCCTGAGCACTACAGACTGCAGTGCAGTGCTAACGGACGGGTGATGGTTCAGCCTCGCACAAACACAACGTCAAGGACAATGACAAGTAGCAAGATGGTGAAAAGAAAGAAGGACAAGAAACCTTAAAGACTTTTTGAGTGTGTGCGTGTGCATGCGTGCTTGTGTTGACACAAATATTTCTATGTTTTCTGAGTTTTTATGCTTGAGATAAGATATTATGGGGCATTTCTGGCTCTTCTTTGTTCCTAAAAGCCATTCGAAACTCAAGTGGAGGCAGAGAGACTGTAATAAATAGTACATTCGGAGCATAGGAGAAGCCTTGTTTATTTGCAGGAGAGAATGTACTGAAAACACTGGACGTTGTGAATAGTAAGAGTGTGTATAAAGAGTATTTCTAAAGAGCACATTTGAAAATTAAAATTCATTTTGCTTTTTTTTTACTGTTAATTTAAATGGCAAGTTACTAAGTAAAGATTTTTTTGCATATGGTCATTAGAGGACCATGTTGATCAAGTCTGATCACCATTTCTTGCTGGAATGAGCTTAAAAGGGCTTCTTGTGTTTTATCACTCTCATTTTGATCCTACTCTGTGGTTTGTTGTCATCTTTTGGAGATGAATTTTGGAACAACATGAGGGCGAGTAAAATTTTTGTGTTAACTATCCCGCTAATATGAGGAACCCTTAATTTCAACTATTTGCAGACATCAGAATCAAACAACTTTGCATTACCTTCATAACTGTGTGTACATTTCCTCACCATTGAGAAATAAAACGATTTGTAATATGATTTTGCATCTGTGACAAACCGTGATCACTCTGGTTAAATTTTTCCTTTACATTTACATTACTGTCACTTACATTTGCATTTTACGTTTATACACTTGCTTAACAAGAACAATTGTAATGCATTCTTATAGCTTTTTATTAAAGGGCAATGAGTTTGGAATGCAGATTTGTTTTTAGTTTGGTTTTCCTTTTGGGTGTTTTTTTTATTTTATTTTTTTTTTAAATCTTTGAAATAAAGTCACAGTAAAAACACCAAATAAAATGGAAGTAATTAAATGAAAATATGGAATTGGTGAGTTTAGTTCCACCTCACAGCACAGTTACATGATTTGGAAAAGACAAGTACTGCATTGGTTTAATGACAAATGAATTAGTGTGTAAAGTAAAACAGGGCCCAAATAAATTAACCCTTCAAATGAACAGGTTTATATCTATTGGCAGAGCAGTTTGATTTGTGTTTCTGAGGAGTAGCTGCTTTTCTTTTTTCAGTTTTTCTATTATGTGTGTTTTTGAGCATTTATTTGTATGTTTGTGTGTAAGGGTTTGGAAAACATTAATTTTACACAGGGATGTTCAAAATCTCTTTTATATCTTTTAAAATGAATAAAGGAGGAAAAATTAATTGAGTTTTAACTGGATTGTTTTTGTTTTATGGTTCCCATTTCACAAAACCTGGTTTTAGAAACACATACAGTGCTATAATGCACTTGACAAAACACTTGACTCAAAGCAAACATCTAATCTGCAGGCAAAATAATTTTAACCATAAAAATCTTTGCTGCATCATGAATTTGTTTTGAGTTAATGATTTTTGTATATATTTGAAATCCAGAATGAAAATCTAATTTAATTTTGTAAATAAAATTTGAAACAAATATCATTATCATTTTACATTACATTAGATTAATACCAAAACTGTCAGCATTTTTGACAGCAAACCCACCAAATGGGTTTAGTACAAACAGGGATTAAAAGTACCCCATGTCCAGGGTTAAATATACTGCTGGATTCTGCCTGTTATGTTGCCGGAGGTCCTGGGCGTCTTGTTCAGATTCATGGATTCTATCAAATACCAAAAGATAAAAAACCAAAACCTGACTGGCTCTGTTAGAAATCTTATAATGGGCCATGGTTGAATCTTCCATCAAGACAATAATCCAAAGCAAACATCAAAATCAAGACAAAAATGGGTCACTGAGCACATTCTGCCATGGCCATCCCAGTCCTCTGACCTGAACCCTGTAGAAAATGAGTGGGGTGAACTGAAGAGAAGAAGCACCAACATGGAGCTGTGAATCTGAAGGATCTGAAAATGTGTTCTCCAAACTCTTCAGGCATTATAGGAGAAAACTCGGAGCTGTTATCTTGGGAAAAGGACATTGCGATAATTGGGTGCCAATAAATGTGGCAAATATGAACTAGAGAAAGCATTTATTTCACAATGAGACCCCCCCCCCCCTCACACTTTCAGTTGTTTTACTTCAATTATAAGAATTTTGTGAATTTTTGGAATGAAAGATTAAAGGGATAAACAATGCAGATTTATTTTCACAGCCACCTTTGCTCATATTTAACAAGGGTGCCAATATTAGTGGAGACTAGAGGGCACTGTTTTTTCCATTTTTTTCCAGTGAAATGTAACAAACATTAGGTGTAAACAGTGACTACTTTGGAAGTATTAATAATAATTATAACCATGCATCAATTTTCAATAGTTAACTGCTAAAAATAGAATAGTTTACAAAATAAAGAATTCGACAAGTCATTAAATCGTAATTAACAAAATAAACAAAATTCCTTTGTTTTGCATAGAAACACTTTGCCAAGTTGTCAATTTAGTTCTTTATTATTATTTGACTTAGTGGGAGCATTTACATGCTAAATAAGAGCGGTGCAAGAATTGATCCTCATGGGACACCAGATGTAGGGAATGTCCACTAGACTTATGCTCTCCTATTCTCACATAATAACGCATGAAGGCTGTCTTTATAGATGCTATAGAGAATTTTTAAGTTTTGTCTTCTGCCACATCCGCTCAGCTTTTTCTGCATTATCTTTTCATACTCTGTACTCCTGCTGATTTTCAGGAGCAATATAATCAATAACATTCTTAACTTTTTTGTTATAGGAATCAGAAGATCAACAGAGTCTGCAGAAATGCTTGTTGTTAAACATATATATCTTTCTTAAATAGCAAACTAGTGTTTTCGGTAATGCATCTCTTTCTAACAGAGACAGATCTAGATTCAGTGGTAGCAGTGATCAATATATCAAAGAAAATACAGAAATGACAGATAGTGCTACATCCTTAATAACAGTGGATGAAGTGTTAGGAATTCTACTGATAATTAAATCTAGAGTGTGTCCACGATAGTTCATGCACTGAATCAGGTCAAAAGTGTTTAAAACAGTTAGAATTTATTTTGTAGTTTTTTATTTCTGTATTATCTATGTGAATATTAAAGGGGTCCTATTATACTTTTTACAAAGTCTTTTGTACAAAGAACAGGCTCTCATAGGTTGTTTGAAAAGCCCATTTTTTTTGCATATTTTACATTATTACATCACCTTTCTCTCCAGTCTGGCATGAACAGCTCAAATAGTTATTGTGTCAAATAAAGGCCTGCCTTCTGATATGAAATGTGCTATGATTGGTCAGCTGGGCCAGTGTGTGTTGTGATTGGCAGCACTCAGCGACTGGTCAGGAAATGTCATGCCCCTTACCATAGCCGCCTGCTGCCAGCTTCAAGTTCATCTGCCTTGGAAAGCTAGCTTGTCTCCAGCATAGTGATAACACTTGTTGCCAAGTCTCGTCCCATTTGTCACTATTTGTGATATCGCATATCCTCAAAAATATGCATTGTAGTTTTTAAAAAATTATTTCTGTTAAATAAAATATCTTCATTTGAAGTGGACTTTGAGCTTTTTTTATGCTCAAACAGCAACATTATAGACTAACTAAATTAGAAATTTTTAAAAGCATAGTAGGACCCCTTTAAAATCCCCTGCAATAGCAAAACAGTCAAACTCTGAAGAGTTTCATAACAACGGCTGGAGAGTATTTTGGAGGCCTGTAAACAATAATAATAATAACAAAAAAACAATGTGAGGAGCACAATACCTAGATATTCAAATGACAAGTACTGACCAAATGACACTTGCATTGATAGACATCTTTAAACAGAGAAGCTACACCTCCACCTCCACTTCTCCTAAAAGTCCTGCAGACATTTAGTAAAGTCAGGAGGGGCTGTTTCATTGAGGACTGTTGCACTGCAGCTGTTTTTTAGCTATGTTTTATTTAGAAAACATAAAATCCAGGTTGTTTTTGGTTTTTAAGTCATGGATCAGAAATTATTTATTTTTAAGTAAGCGAATGTTTAAAACTGTTAACTTGATTACACTACTTTGTGTTCTTACAGCAATCTTATTTTGATGTATAATAGGCTGCATATTAGATGGATCAGCCATACGGCTTGAGAAGGCCTTTGACTTTCTATCAGGTGATAAAACAGAAATAGAGAAAGCTGCAGGCACACTGGGGTCCCGCCTGTTCTTTAAACATTTGTGAATGTTTCTGCTATCATAGCAGGGACCCATCACAAATCACTGAGAGCTATCAGTTGTTTTAGGTTTACCTGCTACAACAGCTGGAGGAGGGTTTGGGCCCTGACATAGTGGCAGCAGCCGAAGAGCTCTTACAGAAGGAGGAGGACGGGCTGGGTCCATAGGCTTTGGTGTTTGTGAGGCCCACCGTTTTTTTAGTTGATATCTGGGCAATCAACTAAAACATCAACACTGCTCTGCCATTTTCAAGTTTTGGATGCAGAACGTGACTAAAATATATTTAGACTATTGCCTATTCTTTGTAGACCCTAAAATAGATATCAAATTATATTACCGAATAATGTCATTTTGCATAACCTTTGGAGGTTCACGGTTGCTCCGCCCTATGAAAACGTAATTGCACACATGTGACCGTTCATAGGCGTGGCTTTACGTCCTCGCGTTAGATTCAGGCTGGCCTTCCTCGAGCCTCAGTCGACTTTTGTTTCATTGATTTATAGTGTACGAAAAGAGTACAAGTTTTAAAAGTGTGTGTCCTGGTAAAGTGCGACATAATCCCCCTGCAGCTGTGTGAAGGTCGATAAGTGTGAAGCTTTGAAATTCACATTTTACTCCTTTTCCTTTGTGAGGGTGAGTTTTCGCGCGCATGCATGCGCTGCAGCAGCATCCATTGTAGTTCGCTGTTAAGAATGCTGTAACCTGAATGACTGCAATAAGTATTTTTCTTTAATCTATGTTTTGTTGTTTCAGTTTGCATAGATGATGCATGAATGTACGATGCTGTATAACAACATTGTTTTTGTTTGTGTGTATGTGCGCGCATTTTCCAGCTAAGTTAGCTAGTAGGCTAACTCCTGCTATTTAAACCAGCGCGTGTTATAGTGAAAACCACGCGAACAGCGATTTTATATAACGTTAATAGTCGGACCTTACTCCGGAACGTAAAGTTGTACAGGAATATTAAAAAAGCTGTAACGTTAATCTAAAAAAAAAGTAGCATGAGCTGCGTTCTGGGCCTCTGGCCTGTTCCTGCATGCGTAACGTTAGTTAGCTCGTTAACATACTAACAAACACATAAGGTAGCACAAATCTAAGTCGTAAATGCAACTTTTTCTCTTTAAATAAATTATTTTATTTCGAAAGTATGCTTTTCTGTTAATCGTATTTAAGTTTTCAAAGTCTGAATTTTAAATGGCTAAACAGTTTTCGGTTTATCACTAATTTTGTGCATTCTAGGTCGACATGGGTAAGAAGCAGGGAAGCAAATCAAAGAAGGACGTTCAGGAGGTGGAGGAGTTTGTGGTGGAGAAGGTGATTGACCAGCGATTGGTCAATGGGAAAGTTGAGTTCTTCCTCAAGTGGAAAGGATTCACAGAGTGAGTGGTTTTTGATTTTAAGTATACTGAACTGTTTGTTTGTGACTTTACATCATTTTGATTCATGCAATGAGAGTAAAAAGATAAAACCTTAATCTTCTTCAGTGCTGACAACACTTGGGAGCCCGAAGAGAATTTGGACTGCCCTGAACTAATTTCTGCATTCCTGGAGTCTCAGAAAGGAGTGGTGGAGAAACCAGAAGCTGAAAAAAGAAAATCCTCCACTGATGAGCCAGAAACTGATGAGAGCAAGGCAAAGAGAAAGAAGGAAATGGTAAAGTTGTGTGTTTGGTTATCAGTTTCAGGGATTTGATTTTAACGTTGATTAATCATAAAACTGACTCAAGTAAAATTGTGTTGCTCCAGTCTGACAAGCCAAGAGGGTTTGCAAGAAACCTTGAGCCAGAGAGGATCATTGGGGCAACTGATAGCAGTGGAGAGCTCATGTTCCTCATGAAGTGGTAAGAAACTCTCATGTAGTATAAAGCCATAGTGGAAACATCATCACCCTCATGTTGTTCCTAACCGGTGTTATTTCTTTCTGAGTTGACCACAAAAGCTAATTTTACTTTCAGTTGTTTTTGTCCAGATAATTAAAGTTAGTGGGGTCCAAAATCACAATGGGTCACAATGATTTTAGTTGCATGGACCGAATTAAAACCTTTTTTTATATATATAAATAATATTATAAGAATGTTAAACATCCTCATTTCCATTTGACTTTCAATAGTATGGACAAAATATACAATGGAAGTCAATTAGAATGGAAACTTTTTGATTATCAACATTCTTCAAAATATCATCTTTTGTGTTCAGGCAGTCATATAGGTTAGGAACAACACTAGTGTGAGTTAATGAGAATAAGTGTTTTGGGGTGAACTGTCCCTTCACGAAAGGCCTGTAGGGGGCAGCATGTCCACATGAAAAGCCTTTCTGATTCAAAGACGCAAGATAATGGCCTGTGAAGTTCAAGGCTGCACTTCCTGCACTAATTGTCATGTTAGAGAGTCTGAATTATCTGTAACCAGAGATATGTTTTGTGTTCACAGGAAGGACTCTGATGAGGCGGACCTGGTTCCTGCGAAAGAGGCCAACACCCGTTGCCCACAGATAGTCATTGCCTTTTATGAGGAAAGACTAACTTGGCATTCCTGTCCTGAGGATGAGCAACAGTAGCACCCCTCATCTCGCTGAATTGTGCTTTAGTGTCATCCACCTGTACAGTGTTAGCAGAAGTGTTTATAGCCTGTCGGTGGAGGATGTTTCTCTTTTTTTCTTTTTTTTTTTGTGTTGAAGTTTTGCTGGAAGCTATTTGCATGATTGTAGTGAACCAATGAAAGTATGTACAAATGAGGTGAGTTTTTAAAAGTCATTATGTGGGGTGCTTTAACTATTCATTTGAACTAGGTGTCACAGCAGTGCTGTTCATTAAAGCACTGGCTTGTTTTCTTTCACTCTTGTCATTCAGAGAGATCCGAAACTTGCAATCTGTTCATGGTCATTGTTTCTTCTGGTGGATTATTCTGTCATTATTGTAGTTGTTCCTTTATTTCCTATTGTTTACCTGAATATGTAAATGTCTGTGTAAATATTTCTCATTTTTTTAGTTCAATAAAGGTTTATATGCCTGCTTTTAATCTGCTTACATGATTCTTAAATATCCAAAGCAGATGTTGTGTGTTTATAGCGAAGAAATCTTTACTATCTGCCTCAAAACATGGTTATTTTAGCGATTTCAATTTGTTTTTGGGCTTCTTCTGAGCTGTTAGCATTCAATGGGCTGTCATGTGTCATATATAGAGCCATTACCACAAAAAATGTTTGCCCTCTTCTGTTATTATAACCTTGTCATGGTTTCACACCACCTAGAAATTACAAAATGAAAGTGCCACATTTCTCCTCTGCATGGTTTGTAGGTCAAGCCTGTTTTACAGTAGTAAACGTGCATTTTAACTGAAGCGTCTTCTTAACTGGTGATTAAAAATGAGGAAGGGTGTTTTTTCCGTTCACTTCGTTGGGCTACTTTAAAGGGGATTTTCTCAGTATTTAGATTTTTTTGCACCCTCAGATTCTAGATTTTAAAGTAGTTGTATCTTTGCCAAATATCTTATCCTAACCAACCATATGTCAATGGAAAGCTTATATATTCAGTTTTCCTATGATGTATAAATCTCAATTTAAAAAAATTTCCCCTCATGGTTTTGTCACATTTACATAGGCTGTTCTGTGTTCTGTTAAAGCTCAAAATGCATTTCATCTACAGTCATTTGAGAATTTAGGAAGTAGATTAAAAAAAATGACCCACATTTTGTAATCCAAGTTACAAATTGCTTCTAAATTTTTAATTGCACAATTTAGTTGTCAAATTTTCCAGAGCCAGAATCACTAATGTTTATCTTGTTTTTAGGTGTGACTTTAAGAGGTTTCTCTTCTAATAATTCTGTGTGCCAGTCACACAACTCAGAAATTTCTGTCCACACTTTTGCTGGAATCAGTTAGATATATAGAGTGCATATCTAAAATATATACAGTTAACCATTTGAAAAAGCAATGTGACCAATAATGTCATTACATTTCTTAACCTTTCTGCTGCCTCCATCAGGGTTAGAGTTCACAAGTCCTTGTTCTGTACAATTTATCAGACACGGGATGCAAATGGCGTGAGCTTCTAGCTTATAAGACCTCAGAAGTTTTAATAACAGTTGTACATCATGGAAATCCCCTTAAAAACCTCTGTGTGTGATCTGGTTTATTAAAGTGTGGGAATACACCATCTGACTTTCTTATTCAGTGACAATATCCTGAAACAAATGAGAAAGCAAAAGAACTACTTGACTTCTATAACTGCATTGTCATGACCACAGAAAACACATTTATTACCATTTGCTTGGCTGGTTGCAGGTCTCATGACAAAGATTAGCAGCATAGTGATGGACTTTGAGTTCTAAGACTTTTTCCTCTCAAAACTCTGTTTTTGTAAAGTCATCCTGAAGTAAGCAAGTCAGATAACAAACTCTTTCCAGTGATAATAAAAAAAGAATAACTGCACGGGCACTTGCATGATGTATGTGTGTATTTGTACTAGCCTCTTAAAGGGTAATGTTATATAACAGATAGTACTTAGTGTCTCATATGCTCTGTGTAACAAGAGTACAATCTAATCTGGACACACTGTGGTTACAAGTACTGATTTCTGAATTAGGAAATCAAGTTGTGGTAGAAGTAACATGGTGGAATGTATTATGAGACAAGGTTTGTATTGATAGGTAAAAGTCCAGCTTCTCACACTAGAGCTTTGAGTAAAATATCAATATAAAATAATTTCATCAGGTATATTCAATCATCAGGCTATTGTTAACACCCATGCAGAGTCAAAACTGCTTCCTTAATAAAATATTAGCATGGGGAAACTGCAATAAATGATTTTGGAAGTGCAATGTCAATTACAATACTTAACTTGTTTATGTAAACGGTGTAGTGTACTGCTGAGTCTGCTGAGTGAATGTTTTGTATGTGTGTGTCAGCCATGCCAAAATCAAGTTAGCAAATTTTCTTGTTAACACTGTATATGATTTTGATTTGTATTTGGTGGGTTTGGAGAATGGTTTTGCAAAGTAGCATAAGTTCTGCTTATTTTTGATTCCAAGAACCTTTATTTGTGGGCAAGTTTATTTAGAATGTGTTTAAAATGCATCACTGATAGCAGCTGAAAATACTGGGTCTTGTGGCAACATGTCCTCTCCACATAGCTGTCATGTGCCACAGACCACAAGTTGTGGTATTTGTCAGTTTGACATTGACGGAAATTCTAGAAACATTTAAAAACGAAACTGAAACAATAGAAAGAGACATACTTGTTTCTGCTTACAAGATCTTTTACTTGCTATTTTTGCCTGTATGTCAGCTGTTTAATTCTAAAACATGCATAGCCCTACATACACTGTTGTTGATTTTTTATGTTTTTCAATGGAGTGTGTTGTGCTCATCAAGGCTGTATTTATTTTATTTACAATTTTTTATATTGTAATATATTTTATATTGAGATATTTTTCAATTCTTTAATATTTTCTGTGTTAATATTATTTATTTATAAAATTTGCTTTTTTGTTTATTATTATTATTTTATATTCATAAAAGAATCATAAAAAAGTATCACAAGTAAAAAAAAAAAAAAAAAAAGCAAGACTGTTTCCAACATTGATAATAAATCACCAAATAAGAATGATTTCTTAAGTATCACTTGACACTGAAGACTGGAGAAATTATGCTGAAAATTCAGCTTTGCTTCACAGGAATAAAGTATATTTTCAAGTACATTAAAATAGAAACTGTAATATAGGCCTAAATTGCAATAATTTTTCACTAAATAACAGGGTTTAAAGTCAAATAATCAAATAAATACAGCTTTGATGAGCACAAGAAACTTCGGTAAACCAATATATAAAATCATACTGATCCCAAACTTTTGAATGATAAAGCACTGTCAAACGATTAATTGCGATTAATCGTATCCAAAATAAAAGTTTTTGTTTGTGTGTGTGTATTAGGTATCCTATATGTAAATACATACACATATGTATATATTTAAGAAAAATATATTATATATGTATATTAAATATATTTTTATATAATAGAAATTATATAAATATATGTAGCCTACATATTTTCAATATATATACTTTATGTGTGTATTTATGTAAAAAATAATAAATAAACAGTGCATATATATTACATAAACAACAACTTTTATTTTGGATGCGATTAATCGTTTGCCAGCACTAATATATACGTATAAATTATATTATGAGTAATGCTTTAAATCTGTTGTGGATTTGTTTATTTCTTACTTTTTTGGAAGATACAGATTAACAAATGATTCTCTGATTCCGTGACAATTTCTGACCTCTGAAACAACAGCTATAGCATAGGTTTAGGAGGAAGGGGTCACAGAGAGTGGTTTCTATCTGACTATAAGTTGGCTAACAGAAATTAATAATAACCCTACATTTATTTTAAAAAAAAAAAAATCCAAAATCTATACCAACGTACATATTGTTTATTATTATGTAACCTTATACTATATTGTTATCATTATAACAATTTATTTGCTGTAATGATAACGCGCCTGCTGGTATTATGCATGACAAGCAACAAATAACATCAAGTATATTAGTGTCAATAACATGCGTAATGCTGGAACGTAGTTTTTCAGTGTTGAGAGCAGCGCATGCGCAGATTGCGCACATCAAATTCTGCGAGTCAGAAAAACTTTTCATTTCCCACACGCGAACTTGTCTGCCACTTTTGATCACATCAGTCCGAGCCAGGAGCACCTGGACCACGGTGGCAGAAATACACGACGCGACAGAAAAGGTGAGAACAAAAATGGACGTAGCATATCAGAAATATATATATAATGCGAGAAGATATATAAACGTATGTAGGCTACTACTCGACAAAACAGTACCAAACAGCAGAGTGAGAAAACCTTTTTGTCATTGATACAGCTGCCATTCGTTTGAGTGAAAACCGTTCCTCGTGCATTTTTAATGCTATTGTTTGATCTTTTGGCGGTCATTGAATGTTTTCAGCTTTGGATGTAATTTATAACCTTCTGGCTGTGTGTGTGTGTGTTTTATTTTAAAGGTGGCCTATTAAAACACACGTGTCAATTTAAATTTGTTTTTAGTGTTTATGTTCAGGTAAAAAAAAAAAGTTTATCTTATGATTGACCTATATTCAAAAATATAAGAAGAAGAAAAAACCCTGCTCTTGTAAGTTTAGGGTGTCTTGTCTGTTGGCCAATTAGTCTGGGATTCCCAGTCAACTAAGTAATTAAGTTATCATCAAAGTGAGTTAGTTCGAGAATGAATGAAAGTCACTGATGGCATGGTCGTTTAAACTTATGCTGATGGGATTTTCATTTTGGATTCAGGAAAAAGGGAAATTGATCTGCTTTATGGTTCCATTAGAAATGATTATATCTTACTTAGCATGACATTGCAAACCGTACAAAGGAAAACAAAGTCTGATTTCATTGAAGGAGCCAAAATTAATATCTGGGTTTGCCGTAACATAAAATTGATTTATTGTTTTAAGTCTGACATTAAACATTCATCACTGCAACTTGCTTCCCTGTTCAATAGTTATTAAAAGTCATCATTGCTTTTTAACCACTTATGAAGTGAAGTGTTTGGTAGTGAATTGATTTATGGCAGATTGGTCAAAATAATGTTCATCATTGTCTTGAGATCTGTAATAACAGTTAGGCTATTTAGTCCAAAAAAATGTTGGTTAGTTATTGTTTTTCATTACTACTGTAAATTACTTCTAGGCCAAATTTTTTCCCATTTAAAATACATTGATCTTGACATTAAATAGGCATATGCTGGTATATATAAAAAAAAAAATCAAACAAACTGACAAGGAGTCTTTCTTTTTTTTCATGCAGTCAAGTCTCTGAAATGGAAAACACAAACCTTGTGAAAAAGGTCAGTGTCTTGTTCCTTTTCACCTTTACATTTCTTTCTGTTCATCTATAGTTTTGCTTTGTGTAACTCAGCAGTCTTTGTCTATATAGTAAACAGATTTTTCAGAGGAATCCTTGATTCTGTGGGCAAACAGTAAAAAGCTTTTTAGATCATTTGGTTGCCGGTACAAAGAAAAGTAAATAATCTTGTGTGGGAACAAGTTTTTAATTACACTTTGTAACTGAACTGTGGTTGCATCGTGTATTTTGCCTGGAATTTTTAAAGAGGAAACTGGTAGCATAATTCCACAAGTGACCATTGATGTTATTTCTGGTTCATTTGTTTGTCAAATCTCTTTTCACAGGCATGCAATACTATAAAGACTGGCTTGCATTGACTTCTATTTTGTGATATGTTTATTCAGAAATAATTAAGATGACCTTTCTGAGATTAGATGCAGCTTCAATGGCTTCTATATGTTAGGTATTTTTAGGGAAGTGCTTTGTTTGACCTCAAATGGGTTTGTTGGCTGTGATGCAACAAAGTGTGTCAATTTGAGAAATTCCAACTGTACGTTACAAACAAATACCCTCCAAAACTCCATTTAGCGTGAAATGTGGGTGAAAGGGCAGCATCTGAATCAAACTGTGGTAAAAAAAGTGGTAAAACTTTAACTCATAATGAGAAAAAGTACAAGCACGCTTTCTGCTGAGTTACTTCCTTGTTCAATTTGAAAAACACCACTGCTCATAAACACTTACACATACTTTTGGCTCTGACTGCAGGAGTTTGTAAGTGTATGGGTACGAGATCCTCAGGTACAAAAGGAGGATTTCTGGCATGCCTACATCACTTATGAGATCTGCCTTCATGTGAGTTTAGTACCCTCATGTTTGCCTGATGCTGTTCAGACTTTACATTCTGATGGCTTTCTGACTACACCGTGTTCCAAATTATTACGCAAATGACATATCAATAGGATTTTCGTACAATAAAGAATCCATTTTTTGTTTGTGTTGTTTTTCACATCAATTCAGGTAACTGGTATCAATCTTGGACTAGTTTGGTCAATAGTTTGCCAGGTCTTCTTAGGTAAATGGAAACTTTACTTAAAGAGTACATTATTAAGCAAGTCACAGTTCTCATGAAATATGGTGAGGAAGAAAGATCTTTCTGAAGATGAAAAGTATGAAACAATACAATGTCTTATAAAAAGCATCAAAAACAAACAATATTTCATAAAAAGCAAATAGAGATTTTTGAACTGTCAAAAAACCTGAGTGACTTAGAAGATCTTGATCAGATTTATTAAGGAAAGTTTCTGTCAAACAAATTAAATGTATTGTAATGTCAGCTGTAAAAAAAAACACTGGTGTTTGAAGCTACTGGAGTCTCAAGATCCTCTCCGTGCAGACTGGCAGTTGTGTGTAAATCTGTGTTTCAGTCACTGTTAACCAAACCTCACAAAGAGAAACCTGCACAGTGGCTGTAAAAACACATTTTCAAACTGTTTAGCACCATGGTATTCATGCAGCATGGGATAGTGTGTTATCCTGCATGAAAATCCTCTTATTTCTGAGAACACTATTCTTCATTTTATACCACAGCAGGAAATGGTCAGTTATGAACTCATATCTTGCAGAAGTCATTTTGACACCCTAAAATGACCTTACATCCCACTTCCCAATATTCCAACCCAAATCATCATCACCCACCGCCTCCTTGCTGATGTTGCAGTCTCATTGGAATAGGATGGCCATTCATCAGAAATCCATTTATCCGGACCATCCATTGTACTGAAGCATTCTTGAGTGAATAAAACTGTAATAAAATTGTTTCTACAGCCACTGTGCAGGTTTCCCCTTGTGAGGTTTGGTTAACAGTGACTGAAACGCAGCTTTACGCACAACTGCCAGTCTGCACGGAGAGGATCTTGAGACTCCAGTAGCTTCAAACACCAGGGGCTTTTTTTTACAGCTGGCATTACAACACGGTTAATTTGTTTGACAGAAACTTTCCTTAATAAATCTTCATCTGACCAAGATCTTATGTGCTCTAAATCACTCACAAATCCTTTGACAGTTCTATAATCTCTATTTGCGTTTAGCAAAATATTGTTGGTTTTTTATGCTTCATACTTTTCATCTTCAGAAAGATCTTTCTTCCTCACAATATTTAATGAGAACTGTGACTTGCTTAATAATGTTGAACAGCCTCTTTAAGTAGAGTTTCAATTTACTTAAGACCTGGCAAACTATTGACCAATCCAGTCTAAGATTGATACCAGTTACCTGAAATGATGTGAAAAACAACACAAAGTAAAATCTGACTCTTTACTGTACTGAAATTCTGTAGATATGTCACTTGCATAATAATTTGGAACCAGGTGTATATAATGTTTTTCAGCATCACATGTCAACCAATGAGAGCATGAAGTTCACTGCATTTTCCTTGATTATAGACCAATAGTATGTGTTTCCGGAAGAAGACCTCCTGTGTGAGGAGGAGGTATAGTGAGTTTGTTTGGCTGCGTCAAAAACTACAGAACAATGCTTTGCTTATGTAAGTACAGTTCAGGATATCACACTCTGGACAGTATTATATTTTCATTTACAGTAAAAAATAAAATAAAATAGCATAATAATATTAAGGGTTTTTATTTCAAGTACTTGCATGTAATAACTTGATTGTTTTTGGCAGAAGTGTAATTACTTCCTGTCTTTGCTATTTCTGTAGAGAGTTACCTAAACTCCCTCCCGGGAATCCTTTCTTCAAACTCGATAGTGATTTCCAGATCACTCAACGGATGCAGGGGCTGCAACAGTTTCTTGAGGCGTGAGTTTCTTCACTTACTCTTTTTTTTTTTTTTTTTTTTTTTTTTTTTTGATTAACTTGATTAAAATGCGTTAGAAAGAAATCAGACATATGTCCCTAGTTTCACAGACAAGGCTTAAGCCTATTCCCAGACAAAAATGCATGTCTGAGCTGTTTCGACCGGAAGAAACTTACACTGATATACCTTAAAATAGGTCAGTGCCATTGTTTTGTGTCAAAATGCACACCAGCAATGAGTTGTTTTTTCCTAAGGCATGTTTGTAAAAGCTACTTAAATGTCCTAATTTAACCTTGATGTTCTATATTGGTCCTTTCACACTGTTCTCAGAATGGGATGAAGAAAATGCAGTATTTTTGCCATCTAGTGGCTGCTGGGATAAAAAATTACTTTAATCTTTTACTCTAACCAAAAGCATTTATTTCATATATGTTTCATTATATTTAATGTAATAGAACACATAGACATAAAAATATAAATGTATGTAGTTGATACATTATTAAAATTGCCCAAGATGGTTTAAATATTAAAAGCAGTGTTTGTTGGAGAAATAGAGATTTATTATTTATTTTTAGAATACTTTTTTTTTTTTTGACTGGCATATTTATTTTAGCATAATTTAGCATAATAATTTAAATGGATTCTTTACATTGCCTCATAACCAGTTTCTAAAATTGATTACACGCCGTGTTTTTTAATCAAATGTTTGTTTTTCTAGAGTTCTACAGACACCGTTACTGCTGTCAGACAGTCGACTGCACCTGTTCTTGCAGTCACAGCTAAGCATTGCAAAAATAGATGCGTGTGCAAAGGGACAGACGCATTACACGGTTGAACAGGCAATACAGCGATGTGTTGGGTACACCCGTTTCCCTGTGGAGGGAGAGCGTCAAGAAGAAGACAGCAAAACATGCTGTGACTCAGATTGTGAAAGGTGTGTGCCCCTGTCTCGCTAAATAATGAACTTCCCCAGTGTTATTAAGATTATGTAAATTGCTTAAACTAGATGGTATTGCCATGTTAAATGCTTTATGCGTCTATAATCATGCCATGCATAGTAAAATGTTATAACTGTATATACACACAAATGTTGAGAAGAATAGCCATTTTTGCTGTTATAAGTTCATATAATGTGCAAACAGTACATTTACAATTCCAATATGAATATTTGAATGGTATTTATTTCTTTTCTGCAGTACAACATCTTCTGGCTTGGGAAATAGTCTAGGACGTGCCACACCTGTTGAAGAAGACTCTTCCTATAATGAAAGCTTTTCCCATGAATTTCAAGTCACAACCCCTGAGGCAGAACTCTGTAGCAGCCTGTCTTCATCTCCTAGCAACGAGTAACATGTGCACTCTCTTATATGAACTCAAGAGATGTATACATAACACATCCATGCACACTCTGTCAAAGAGATTTCCTGTCCAGTTGCTGCTTTGAGCCTCCAGAGTTATATTTGGATGGATATTGAAAAAAGGTCTTGATTATTGTTTTATTACAGTACATGTGTTGGTGTCCACGATTTTGATGTTTTTTTCTTTCTTTTTTTTTTTTTTTAAATCGAGATCTCTTTATTTAATTTTTGTGGATATATTAAATAATCATCCTTTACTAAAGGGCTGACATAAAAAAGAAAAAGAAAGCTAGTGAATTACAGTGTGAATTATAAGACTGAGTGCTTTTCTTGATACTGTCATTCAGGGCACACTGGGTTTAATGTGTGCCTGATAAAGAAGCTTTTTAAAATGCTTTAAAATGTAAGGACGTGCTTTTGTTTAACATTTTTTTTTTTTTTTAAGTAACCTGGCAGTTTATTACTTAAAATGTTTCTTAAAAATTCTTATCATATTAACATGGCTAAAAATGAGTGTCGAGGACCGTAAATTTGTTAAGGATGTCTTTTTAAAGTACATTTTTATTGTGATTTGGTGTATATTTAGCGTGAAATTAATAAATATTTTTTTAAAACCTGAGTTGTGAATTGAATTTGTTGTTGAAATGTAAATAATGTAGATAGTTCTGATGCCTAAAGATGATTATGTATTATCTAAATAAAAACCTAAATGCTCAATAAATTTGCATATAGAGAAAGGGAATAGTTTCTGCTCATTGAAGCCACGGAAGTGATATCCAATGCATTCTATTCGTTAGAGCAACCACATACCAATATGTTAGATCATTTTAGGTTAAAATCATGAGGGAAGAAAATAAGAAGATTACTGGAGCATAAGAGAAGGATGGATATAACCATGTTCATATTTCCTCTTGCATGGTCCATTTGTTTGAAAGATCCCGAGTAGATGTTGCTCTTAACCTGGTCACACATGCTAAATGGTTGTCTTTTTTTCCCTCTCTCTTTCACTCTCCAGCATTTTTTAGTATCTAATTGTAGTTTAAGAGCGAGATTAAGTTTTCAATAAATGAGGGATGAAGTTTTTGACAGAAATGTTTGCTTGAAACTGCTGGTCTGATTGGGGGTTTGTTCGATCTGCGTAGGTGTAGATTCATCAGCGTCTAGCAGCAGCCGATAAACACTTTCAGTATTGTCATCCAGATCGCCAAGCTCACAAAACCTCACCAATCTCTGCCACTGCCAATCACCGTCACTGTGGTACCAACTAAACCCACATTCCATTATGTTAATATATATATATTCACAATCATAAATCAATGCAAAAATCAAGCATTTGTTAATTATTTCAATTACTCATAAAGACACCTAATTATCACTCTCATCTCCTAGTTCAACCTAACAACAATGACATGAATGCATATAATGTATCCAGAAAGAATTTGAGCACCAAATAAGTCCTCAGGGGCACGATAGGGGACAAAACTTGTCGCATGAGGAAATAAAACAAAAAGCCACCTCTACCTTCAAGTCATGGGTCACTAATCAAGCACTTAGGCAGAGCAGGGGTTGCTGTGGTGATAGTGAGGTTGGGTGAGGGGAGAGATGGTCATTTATCACTGGCTGTTTCAAAGTGAGGCTGAGCGGAAAAGACAGCACCGGCTCTGCAGACAAACGACCATCAATAAAGAGAATTAATCAGCACTGATTACCTGACTCGCCACAGCCAATAATGGAGGCTTAGAGAAACAAAGAGAGAGGGAGAGTGAGAGGAAGGATGAAATATGGCCGGTAGGAAAGACAGAGCCAGATCAGAAGAGCAAGAATGGGTTACAATAGACTTTAGAGGATCCTTTCACTCTGAATGGACTCACTCGTCAGTTTTCAGTTCGTTTTTCTGTTATTATATAAAATAAACCACTAAAATGAGTGCCATGTCCCAGAGGCCGATAGCAGAGTCTTGTGTTACCACTGAACTGTTGTCATTGCCTTGCGGTCCGTCAATACGGTGATCAAAACTCAGCACGGGCTGATGGATTAAACTACTGAACGAATTGGATTCTTCTTGCTGTGCAACGCCAGCTAATCGTTCCCCACACACAGCAATAAAACGCACTTCCAGCACGGTCACACGCTCATATTCTCTATTCAACCCACCAATCACTGCCACATCTGATTCTGATACCTGAGATGACAAGCATTGGCCATTTCTACTGGCTGTCGGGTAAGCTAACCATCAAGTAAAACAGAGACTGTGATAAATCAGCCACTTCTGCCCTTTTACACCCGATATCAGAAATTACATGAGGCCTGTTGACCAGATAAAGCATTCAGGTTATAAGGACGGTTCGTTTGTTTCAAATGCGAAGACTTTAATCTGTTTAAAGCTGGCGGTGTTTTGAAATACATTTATTCTTGAGTTCTGAATGATGTTTGTTATGATCTGCGTCTCATATTTTAAGGTTACATCAAAACATGACCCCACTGTGATTACCCTTTCTTTTCATGTTAGTCGTTTGCTTTGAAATAGCACGTGGCAGTCACTCCGTTGCTGCCAACCTCCCATGAAGACTTCCCTGGTGCTCATTGGTTAAACTGCCATAACCGGTCTAAATGAACTCTTCATAATGGACCCTGATGGGTGAACTTAATCCAAACCCAGTTGCTACTGATCAACTGGGGAGAAGGAACAGATGGATTACTTTGTGTGTGTGTGTGTGTGCATGTGTGTTATATTGTGCAGTAATTGCTATGTTTTTCTGGTTTATTGGCTCTTAACCTTGGGCTGACAGCTACTGAGCAGGTGGGGTTTCTGTTGCTATGACAACGGCTCTGATTTTAGGAGTGTGCTGGCATGTAGGATACACCCCACTGCAGCTTGGCCAAAATAACCCATAAAATAAAAAGGCAAAGAAATCTAGAGTAAGTGAGAAATCGAACGCTTTACTTTTAAAGATTTAGTGGTTGTTTTAGAGTGCTGGTTTTAATGGGTGGGCTTCTTTCCCCAGGGCCCAATGTGTGTAGACTATACCAGTGTTTCCCAACCTTTTTAGTCCTATCAGTACGGCTCGGTTAATGTGTTTATTTCAGCTGATATTATATTAAATATGTCATTTAGCATTCTCGTTCAAGGAATCCTACATTTGTAGCATAATACTGATTTCCCACAAAATCATTTTTTTAAAGCAAAAAATCTAGATTTTAAGAACGACACATTATTTCTTTATAGATGTGAATTAAATTGTTGTGAATTTAATAAGAGTAATATAATTAAAGTAATATCTTTTTGGTTCCATTTAATTTTATTAATAGACATTCATAAGAGAGGTTAAACTTACACTCACATATTATGAAAAGGCATAGAAATATTGCAAAGTTAATGGATTGCTACCACAATGGATACAATGAGGCACTTAAAATGGAAATAACTGAACTAAAGCAGAAATGTGAAGGTTATCATTTTATAAAAGCACTTGCATAGATTTTTCAGTTAAAATTGTTTTTAACTGAGCTGTTGTTCATTTTCTTAATTGATTTCTTAATTGATTTTCTTTTTATATAACTAATAATTTTCACACTACAATTATTACAATTATATACTTTTAAACTTGAAAGTTTTTAAATGTACTCATTCCCTTTCATTCACACTGAAACTATATATATAAAAAAGAGCGAATAGACTTTTTTTTCCTGGCAATCAGCACTGTTCTGTCGACTGAGTTTAAAACTTGTTTTGAATCTGGAATATTAGTTTATTAATCTGGCACCGGTTTAGGAGGTATTTGTAAATGATTAGGTTTACATTTCAATGCAATATTACATGTTGCATTGGCAATATTAATATGCAATATTATAGCATGTAGCAACAGTATAGTTAAAGAATAATTAACGTTTTTTAAGCACTTCAGGTCGGGAACTCATTGGTTGCCTCTCATCACAGGTCTCAGGACAATCTGATTTCCCCCTGATGATTGCACTAGTTTACTTTTGTTCACATTTACTTTTTCCTTTCATAAAAATACTGATGAGCATTATCTTTAAGTGCAACTCAGACTCAACGCTCGTTAAAGAGGTTATAGATTCTATTACAGCTTCTCTTTGGCATGAGCAATCCCTCACACCGCATAACACCAATAAATACAAGTATATTTACAGCAGCTTTTATTGTGACAAACATTATTCTCATGGTTAGTTAATGATGTAACAAAGTGACTTGTAATGGCTGTTAGTCATGCAAAGAAACGTATTAATAAAAGTGTGCATGATGCAGCTGCAAGGCAGCAGAATGTAATCGTATTTCCTATTTGATAATGAAAGAGGGAATGAGCGAGAGAGGGATACAGACAGAGGAAGAGCAAATGTGCATAACCAACTGAGTGACTAATGGGGGAGAGAGGCAGAGGGACACAGAGAGGAAAGGCGAGGGAGACCATCTGTTCTGCTCTCTCCTTGTTTTACCCCCTCTGCTTTCTAATAACTATCTCGCTTCACTTCAGATTCATGATGGGATATGGACACACACATAAACATGATGCAGAACAGCCAGTCCAATTAGACTACATTAAAAGAGATTTTGTGATTAACATCAAGCTAAATAGAATAAGCATGACAGTCAAGTGCAGGAAATGACGTTCATCTGTGGGCTGGACTGCACAGATGGGACTTGATGGCAGGCATCACTCAGAGATAGCCTACCAAAAAAAAAATAATAGGAAAAGAACAAATGAGAAGAGAACAGAATTCAAATGGAAGGGATTGACCATCTATTACTAAATAGCAAAAAATTGAGCCTGCCTCTCAGAGACCTTATTAAATTCTCCAATTAGTGTGAAGACATAAATAACTGCTTCCAATTTCAGTGTGTCACTCAAGGGCAGGATCCAGCTCCAGGGAAACAAAACAATTTAAATTACGTTCCTCTCTCTTTGTGTCCGGCCTCTCTTTTAACGCCGTAATTACGCTGCCATTCTTTCGCTCGCCCTCGCCACGATACATCACCTCAGCTGCGACCCCGATGATAAACGCCCTTCTCAAGAGAAACGTGAGCTAAAAAACAGCCGCTGTCCACTTTCCTTTTTTTTTTGTAGGACCACTCTCTCGCTTCTTCACCGTGACAGTATTTCACCGCGAGCTGCTAGGCCCCCACATCTATAATTCACGCGTCCCTCGACTCGGTTGCTGTCGGTAAAAATAGGAAATCCATCACGGAGACAAATGGTCGTTAAATGAAGCCCGCGCAGCAGATAGACAAAGCGGCAGATGAGGTTTAATTGTCTCTGCGTGCTCATATGAAATCAGTTCATGACCGTGGCGATATGACCGCGGGCCTTTAGAGGCTGTGGGGCATATTCTTTTGGGCTATAGTGTCAGCGAATAATTAAAAGGCTTTTAATATCGGGGCATATGAAATGGCAGCAGGCTATGGTTACCCGGTCTTTTGTGGCCTATCGCTGAAAAATATGATACATACATTAAAAGGATCAGATATGCAAAAGTGGGGCATATTTTCTTAAATTCACTTATATAGCTAAACTGTTTATGCGGCCTATATATGGACCTGTTAGGACTGAACTTCATTTTGCCTTCAAGTGGACAGACAAATTTTTTTGTGCAAAATTAGGTTTAAAATGGGTGGTTAAGCTAATGATAGTCAATAAAGGGAAATAGAAGAAATGTGGTATTCTTAAAATTAAAACAACCTGAAGACTTTGGGTTACATAAACAGAAGTAGTTTTATGTGGTGCCTGTGGGAGTCACATTCAAAGAGATCAATTTTCTTTAATTGTAGGCTACAGAAATAGGCTACATCCATTGAGACATGAATTACAAGTTATGAAAATGTTTTAAATATGTGATCGGAACATGATAAGCCTGAAATATGAATAGCAATTAGCAATATGTTCATTTTAGGAGCTTAAAAAGACAAATTGGTCTTTCAGAGAGGCGCTAATGAAGAACATGAAATACTACCAGACCACTAGAGGGCACTGGCCATGTGGGGGAAGAGAGGAGGGGTCAGTTTCCTGCAGTGAGACCTAAGGTAAGATTTTCTGCATCACATCTGATCACATCACATACTATGTAAATTAGTGCTGTCGAAACGATTAATCGCGATTAATGGCATCTAAAATAAAAGTTTTTATTTACATAATATATATGTGTGCTGTGTATATTATTATTTATATTCTTATATTTGATATTATATATAAATATATTTAATGTTAACAGCATGTGTTTGTATTAATATACATAATAAAGACACACATATATTATGTAAATAAAAACTTTTATTTTGGATGCTATTAATTGTTTGACAGGACTAATGTAAATATAACACATGAAGCAAAATACAAAAAGTGCCAGAAGTGTTCTGTGCAGTAATGGGGGGTTAGAACCACTACCATACGCAGCCAGACCTTCCCTTAGGAAATATATTTCAAACATAAGCAGTTTAAATCATAGCCTTCCAATGTGAGTCAGAAAAAAAAGAAAACAAAAAGCATATAATATATGCTTTAGCCAACACTAGATATAAAAGTTATGGTCCAACCATATACAAGCATATACATTCCAATCAGCTTCTGAATGAATGGGCTGCGTAAAGTTATCAACCATCACCAGCATGGACCTTATTTGGCATGAAAAGTTAAAACTGATGCGTTTGTGATAAAGAAATAATTGGCATACTTAAATTTTCAAATGTATAGTGTGGTTTGTGCTTAATTAAGACAAGAGCTTGTGCAGGTTTTCTCTCTGTGTGTGTGAAGCCAAGTGCACTTGAATGCATTATTCATGGGTCAGTTTAAATAGGAATTTTAAGCTCTACAGCAGCCTTTTAAATCTCCCATCAGTCTGTCATCCTCTGATTCACGGCAGCACTTCATCACCTACCTGAGAAGGGAAAAGAGAGGGAAGGAGAGAACAAAAGAAAGACAGAGAGAGATCTTTTTGTCTGTCAAGCCGACAGGCTGCAGTTGCTGTGGCAACTCCATAACATCTTTCTCTGCCAGTCGGGAGGAAATGAGCTGCCATGTAGCCTGTCGACCATCTATCACTCTACACTTAAATGTGCACACATACACACACATTCATTCTCGCTCTCGCACACAAACGCTACATCATGTTGCAGGTTATCAGTGTTTTTTTTTTTTAGCAATATTGTTGTATTTTGCTATTATTCATTAACCTTTTTTTTTTTAAAGTTTTCAGAGAGAAAGGGAGAAATAAAGACAGATGGGGGAGGAGCAGTAACAGAATGAGCTTAATAACTTGGTTCCCCCCTGCTGTTGTTGAAATAATTACAATGTGCTCTTCTGTAGCTCATTATCATAATACATTTACAATGAGTATGCAATGTCATTCAGAGGGCAGCTTCTCTCAGACACAGAGGGAGTCTGCAGGCGTAAAACTGCCCTGTCAGCAGCTGGAAGACTCCCCCAATAGGTGGCAGGGCTATAATGGTGCAGCATTAACTTCTGCCGTGCTGACAGTGCTCTCTCTTTGAGCCACATAAAACACAGAGGAGAACAGAGATAGACAAGGAGAGAGGGATAAAGCTGAGAGAGCGACAGATAGAGGAGGAGGACATGAGGGAAAGCGTAAGGTAAAGTGAAAATGTGATTGAAGGGAACAGGAAGGGAGAGAGCAGGACGCAGCAACGAGACCTCAGGCCTAAAGGGCTCCTGGACATCTGATGTCCCCTGTGCCATGTATAGAGTTGTTTTTTTTTACACAAACAAGAACATGTGCACTTTTACTAAGCTATTTAAAATGTTTGAATATAACAAAAAAAAAACCCTGTAAAATAACAAAACAAAATCTGTCTGTCTCTATCTATCTATCTATCTATCTATCTATCTATGGATATAGATTTTTTTTTTTTTTTTTTTTTTTTTTTAGATATGTATATTCATTTATTTATTTAATGAATTACTTTTTACTATTGATGCTGTTCCTAAAAGAAAGTTTTGTCAGGTCATCATTTGGGAACAAATTTGTCCTCAAATTATAGCCAAGTAAACCCACACATGCACATTTACACACAGAGATAAACATTTGCAAAAAGCCTGTCAACACAAGCAGAGTTCCATTTTATTTCTACAGTATTTCCAATATCCACATCCTTCATCCACAACAGGCAGCTTGTGTGTGTGTGTGTGTTTATGGGTGTGTGCCGAGCAGAATCCGATAAAGCGACAGCTGTCAGAATGATGGAGTGTCTGTCAGACGGGATGTGAGCAGCGTATGAGTTCAGTGCTGCTGCCTGCATCATTGACTCACATCTTTCAAGTCATTGAGAGACAAATGCAGTCAAACTAAGACCCTCACTGAACTCTCAGAATCTGTCTCTCATTTGCATAGGACACGTGTCATATCAATGTTTAGCTACTGAGCCACTTCTCATATCATTTTCAATATTCATTTTTATTCATATTCATTCATTTTCCTTTAAACTTAATTATTTACAAAGACACTAACTGTTTTAGGTCCCGTCAGCCATAAGGGACAGAAGGCCTACCCACACAAATTGTCCCAGGCCCTGATGCAAAGACTAATTGTTTACAATCTTCAGTAGCAAATAAGAATTATTCCTTCCACTGATGCTCATGTAGTTTCACAGAAAGCCACACAATCTATCCTGTTTAATTGTATTTGTTACACTAAATAACTAAATTCAGACTAAGTAGATTAACTTTGAACTTAAATTTAATTTGGCCATGGAATAAGTATTAATGTTTTGTCGTTATCTTACCCACCTAAAACCAAAACATGGTTAAACCTATTTCTAGTGAATTAGTCAGTAGCTCCAGATAGTAGCCTATGGTCCCAATTTAAATGCTGACAAATCTTCATAGTCCAATATAAGATCTCTAGTGCCACCTAATGGAAAATTGACAAAGGACTGTGCACGTCAAAATCTAATAATCCTGAGTGCTCCTTTTTATTATACCTGTCCGGTCCCGTTTTCACTACATCTTGGAGTGTCATACACAGGGCTATGGCCTAGTAGGCTTACCAAAAATGACCATAGAAGTAACAGAGCAGATTTAAGTTTAAAATAAAGAAAAGCTTGAACACAGCTGCGCAATAATTGTTATAATAATGGCAATAAAAATTCAAACAATTTTAGAGAAGGGAGGTGGAAAAATAAAAAAATTACCGAGGAAAAAAAATAAAAACGAAAAATGAGGACATTAGATTACATAGGCTACTTTATAAATCACTTGAGAAATATAAAAAGAGTATAGGCTACGCTCGAGAAAGATTAGAAAATTATTTTGAGCATAGTTAGCTTATTTATATTCAGTCAAAACTTCTAAAGAGACATGCAAACAATACTGCAAATGTATCATTTTAATGAACCGATCTTAAAATTTATCTCGAATTACTGTTGCTAATGTGATAACAATAGCGAAGCAATCCATAACACTCATTCTACTGCATGCCATTTTCACCATGATTCTCTTCCCTTTTAACCACTAGGTGTCACACAACGACATTTAACGCAGACTAGGGAAACGCTGGGAGCGCGCTGCGCGCCGCCGGGTGAAGAGTTCAATCCGCGCCTCCGAGTGTGATGATGCGCGACCTCATATCAAACTATAATTCAAGTTGGCACGAGGTAGTAAATGCATCGCTCTCGACATGTAGTATTGCAGTCGTGTAAATAACGTCTCTAAACTGAGACATGCCAATAAACAAATGCCCCGGACTATTACGAACACTTAACCTTATGGACGGAATATGTCTGCCCCCATTAATTTCAGCGTTCACAGCGCGCCCAGACATTGCAGGCACGAAATGTACAACAAGAATGGGCCGTTTATATCTATTGAGTATTATCATTTTAAGATGATGCCATGACTGAAAAAAAATCGGACAGTTTATGTTCCACTAACTCTACTGCCATGGAGAATGTAATAACTCTCACATGGAGTGTGAAAACATGATGTTTGATGTTTGCACATTTTTAGATATGATTTTGAATACACTCTTTACCAGAAGATCTATAAAATGTTACTTCATACATTTATACACAGCCCATGTTTTAGACTTTGAATTAAATCAGTTACATGCATTATTCCATAAAAACATCCCATAGTTTATATTTTGTAGGTGTTTTTTTATGGCTAATTACACAAAATCCCTGAAAATGATTAAACTCATTTTCTTTAATGTGCTAATTTAGATATCAAAGAAAGTGTCTTTTTTTATTAGCCAGAAAGCTTTAGCTTAACTTGTGAGGAGAGCAACTGTCATTCTTGAGAGCATTTTATTGGACCAAAATCTGCACAGTGCTGAAGGAATCACACATTTCAGCTCATTTTCCCAGAACAGAAAGAAAATACATTTTAAATTAATATATCTGCTAAAGCATTATTTTATTAAGTTTTGAGAATGCTTCAGTGCTAAAATATCTAAACCAAAAAGTATTGTCCTGAATTTTTTATTTTATTAAATCTTTAATACAATCTCAAAGTTCAATCCAGAAGTAACCATATGGGATAGCAAAGGGTGTGATCTTTTTCATTTTCAGAAATTCCTTTTCTTATGCACACCACATTAAACAAACACATCTGTGTTTTATGTATTTGGAATTGCCAATCTACACATTGTTTGATACTCAAACCGAATGAAAACAGACCTACAAGTACTCATAAGTCCTGTTAATTGCCATAATTATGAAGTGACGACATTGTGATTAAATTACGGCAGCACCAGCTGCTCTGAACCAGTCACGTGAGACATTCTGGGCATGTGTGTTTGTGTGTGTGTGCAATGCAATGACTGTAACCTTGACCTGTTATCATGAAGTTCATGCTGTCTTTTCCCCAAGACATAATTTATGTGTACACAGAAAACCAACAAGAAAATAGGATGCACACAGGCACATGCACATCAACAAATATGGCGGACTCTTCCTCTCATACAGATTACAGAAGTTGACTGAAAATAATGCACACATGACTTTCGTCAGACTGACAGAAAGGGTCATACACCTTTGCCCTGCATGCATTACAAAGACGAATAGTTTATCAACCACCTTTGTAAAAACTATACACAGACAAACATGCACTGGCAAAGACAATGGTTTGAGGACTGATAAAAGTAATGCAGTGGTCAGCATGCAGATGGCTTCTCCCATTGAACGCACAGGCTTCCTGTTGTAGTTCCACAAATTCTCCCCTTTCACACTCTAAATTAACATATGGAGAGCACTAATCAGGAGAATAAACCGTGTTAGCTTGAGCCAACTTGTGGTTGAAATACAGTCTGTCCCAATCAGAACGTCTCCATTAGTTTCTGACCATCTGGTCATTAATGTTTACACATGGAAATGGATCAATTAATCAGATTCATTTTCTTTTCCATGTTTAAAAGGAATAGTTCACCCCAAAATGAAAATTTGCTGAAAATCTACTCACCCTTAGGCCATCCTAGATGTAGATGAGTATGTTTCAGATTTGGCGAAATAGCATTACATTACTTGCTCACCAGCAGATCCTCTGCAGTGAATGGGTGCCGTCAGAATGAGAGTCCAAACACCTGATGAAACATCAAGGTAATCCACATGACTTCAGCCCTTTAATTAACATCTTGTAAAGTGAAAAGCTGTATGTTTGTAAGAATCAAATCATCAAGACGTTTTAACTTTAAACCATCTCATCTGGCCAAAATTAAATCCATAATAATGCTTCCTCCAGTAAAATAAATCGTTCCTCTCTTGTCCTCTCACTTTCAAATACACCAACATATATATTTTTAGAACTGTTCTGCACTGTTTTCACGTGCTTGATCTGTGCATAATTCTCTCTTGATTCAGACAAGTTGACAATTTCAATTGATCATTTAAAGTACAGGATTATTGTGATGTTTTTTTATCAGCTGTTTGGACTCTCATTCTGACGGCACCCATTCACTGCAGAGGATCTGCTGGTGAGCAAGTGATGTTACGCTACATTTCTCCAAATAGGTTATGATGTAAAAAAAAAAAACTCCTCTACATCTTGGATGAGCCGAGAGTAAGTAAATTGTCAGCAAATTTTAAATCGCAAATGAACTGTACCTTTAATTCTTCTTTCTCCACTCCTTTTTTTCACGTTCTTTGTCGTATTCATAAAGTACACTTCATATTGTACAGCGTGACTCTGAATTTGACTCGCTTCTTAATGACATGCACCGTGAAGATATTTGAGCTGGGCCAACATTTGTGCTGTGTATCTAAGGATCGATGAGTGGTCTTAAGTTTATCTGATTTTCCACTGGCCGGACCGGGGACAGGTCGATGGGACTCTGCCGGTGTCAAGTTGACCTTTTCAGGGCATCGGCGACTGGCTGTCCCCTGGGCACCCCCACCGTTCCTGTGTCACACTCTGAGTGACACCGGTCCATTCGGCTCAAACGCAAAGTCCGGCCGGATGTCTATATTGCACAGTCGTGGCAGTGACAGAGATTGGCTGCAGTATTTGTGAGCTGTCCTTTGCTACTGACACATTGCCGATGAATGCAGGCTAATTTATGCAGCCAAATCTCCTCTGTGCAAAAATGAAAGCTAATTGAGTCATTACCTGCTAATTCAAGGCAGGACTGCTTGTGTAAATTGGCTTACTTTGTAAAGCCATGTCCAATAATCTCTCTATTTAGTCTCTATCTCTTTTTACCTAAAAGTAAATGTTTTTAGACTCACTTGTATACAACCTTTTTGTTTTCAACATTTTGTTTTAATGTTTTTAATGACATTTTCTTACTGCATATCATGATTGTAACTCATCAGGGCATTGCATTTTTAGTGATGTCAATGTTTTTCAAAATGCGTGCATCTTTTTAAAAAGTAAAAGTCCTTTTCATTGTGTTTTCTACATTATATGTGACTGAATTATTGCGTCAGTTGCAATTATGATGTTAAATGTTCATTTTAGTCATATTGCTGGAGGCTTTTCCTATCCGTACGGAACAGAACTGATGTCTTATCATACTGATAAATCAGTATGCCCCGATACAGAAAGAGCAACAGTGATCAAAAAATTAAGATGAAACTCGCATCTAAAGTGAGATCTAAGAAAAGTAACTTTTATCAAACAAGTTCACACTCTTAGGACATAATCTCAGAAAATAGTTATTTAATTATTCACAAGCTAATGTCTGCAGCACTGCATCATTCATTATGAATCTCAGTGGTTTGTTTATGAATCGATGTGGACTTTTCCGGAAGGACAGTCACACTGTCATCATCAAGATTAATTAAGATGTTTCCTGCATAGCTAATGGATCCAAAAACACCACCATGACAACTGTTGAGCACCTCAAACTCGATGTGTGTGTGTGTGTGTGTGTGTGTGTGGACAGAGTTGTAGCAATAAACAACTCTAACTGCATTTTTTAGACTGTTGTGGTTTCCAGTGGAATTGAATGTAATGATCTTTCCTCCTCTGTGAGTCTGGTTCAAATAAAACCGTCCATTTCTCTTCCTCCGTGGTTTCTTATGGGAATAAACAGAGTAATTTGTCTTTCTTTTGTGGGTTTAGTGGGGTAAATGTGAGACTAAAATCTGACACTCACCCTGACCCTACTGTCGCAATAAGCACTGAAAGGCCCCTACACTAAAACACTTTCATTTGCTATTAACCAGTGATTGGATTTCACAGCTCTCAAAAGACAAATGTTTCTGCTTTCATGCAATGTCCAAATATTTTTATAATATAGTGTACATACAAATATAGTGTATATTTGAATGTAGTGTGTGAG
Source organism: Carassius auratus (assembly GCF_003368295.1). Lineage (NCBI taxonomy): Eukaryota > Metazoa > Chordata > Actinopteri > Cypriniformes > Cyprinidae > Carassius > Carassius auratus. The sequence goes on along the minus strand of NC_039261.1, from coordinate 27,512,214 downwards.
TAATGTGAGTACCCCTAAAAAGAAAAATGCTTAGGTTTGGTGTCTGGTTCATCTCTTTAATATTTCAAAATAAAATGTACTTTAATTTCAACAAATTATATGCATTTAGCAGACACTTTTATCCAAAGAGACTTACAGTGCATTCAGGCTGTAGTGTTATTTTCTTCAAATTAAAAGACCTGGGTTCCAGTGTTGAATTAAATGACATAAATTATTAAATATATCATGAAACATTATATGAATCCAAAATGATTAATCATAAGTATTAGACTAGGAATAACAAAAGTAACATTTATAAAGACATTTATAACAAAATACATTAATAATGTTAAAAAAGATTCTTTTAAACTTTCTATTCACTAAGGAATCCTGAAAAAAAGTATTACTTTTTCCATCATTAAAATATTAAGCATCACAATTGTTTTCATCATCGATAATAATAAACGTGTTTTTGAGCACCAAATTTAAGAGCAGAAAGACTTCTGAAGGAGCGTGTGACACTGAAGACTGGAGTAATGACTCCAGTCAAAAATTTCAAAAATTTCAGTTTTGGCATTACAAGAATAAAAAACATACACACACACACACACACACTCACACACACACACACACACACACACACACACACACACACCACACACACACACACACACACACACACACACATATATATATATATATATATATATATATATATATGAATCATTTTTCAGATATTTAATTATAATAATAATTTATAATTCTATTACATTTTAATTACAATAATCATTTAATTATACTATATATTTATTATTTATTATTATTTTAAAGTGTAATGATATTCCACAATATTACACTTTTACTGTATTTTTGATTAAATAAGATAAGCATAAGACATTAACTGAATTTTTTTTTTTTTGAAATCTCAACAAAACAAAACTTTTGAACAATATAGGTATTTGTATCTGCATTTTAACATTTACCTATATAAACCATGGAAAAACATTGTTTTAAAGAAAAAGGCTTTTTTTTAGCACTGTCATCTTAAATCACATTGTTACCTGAAAGCCCCTTCTCCTGCTGGTGATAAATGGGGACGGAAGTCCCCTGGTTTACCTGGTTGTCTCATAATGACTTATTTTAAGACATGCTTAAAAATGGCACTGAGACATTGCTATGTTTTTAGATGGCTCCATAGGGACAAAAGGAGAAAGTTGAGAAAAAAATAAAAAAGGAATTCTCATCTGGCCTTGCCCGGCTAAATATATATGGTTTAATGTATAGTGATAATTTTTCAAACGGATCTAAAAAAGTTTTTTTTTCAGCTTGTAAGTATACATTTCAAGTCTCTGCTATTAAAGTACTGAGCTAGTAGCTTACGATATAGTCGGTTGCATTTAATTTGCAGCTAGCCTCATAAGTTCTCCTTCCACTCTAGTGTAATGTTACATTAGTAAAGTACTTTCAAATCTGAAGCTTAGTATGATGTAATTATATCATATTATGTTGAAGAATTTAACATTCACAGTGATGGATTAATAAAATCTTTCAATCACTGTACGGCTAGCACGACTATTTTGACATGTGGGATATGATGATTGTAATTTGAGATGCCCTTTTGGCCTTGGTACCATCTAATGTCAAATAAATCCCTGGTTAAGTAGTTGGACTGTCCTTTTTCTGAGATAAATGGGCTTATTGCACTTACATTGTATGAAATATAAGAGACCAAATTTGAAGGGAGAGGAAGACAGTGGTGGACTGATAGTGATCAATATAATAGACCATTGAAGGTGGCAAAAGAGCGTTGATCTGCTCCACGATCACACTATTATAAATTGACAGCATTTTTCTCTGTTTTAATTTTTTAGACAAAAATGATGAGGAAAATAATTTTAAATCACATTGAATCACAGCGGCCATGCAGGAAAACTTTCTGTTTTGAGTGTCAAGCTGTGAAACTGTCAGATTACCTTAGTGTGTGATTTCATCTCTGCTGCTGACAAGTCTGCCACAGAAGGGATTTTAATCTCTTAATAACCCTACTAATGTTTTTCTTCAACACATCTGTTCATACTCACCAGTAAAACACTCTTTGGAAAGAGAGAGAGAGGAGAGATACCAAGTACCAAGAAAAGAGACTGATAAATAAGCAGAAATGATATAAAGCAGCGTTTGATTTATATAAAATGGTCTATGCAAACAATCACAAAATACCTGATTATTGTCAGATCTTTGATTTGTTGTTCACAAAGACATGCTTGTGTCTTGAGTCATGATGAAGTCTTAGGGTTCACAAGCTCCAGCCTTTGATATGTTTAGTCACGACAACCAAAAGACATTTTGTGTGTGTTTTTTTCTGCATAATATTTCCTGTTGAACAAGATGGCTATTAGCTAATCAGCTAATTAGAACCCCTGGGTTTAATTAGGGCAATAGAACATATATACAAACACATTTAGACCATCTAGATCTCGGTGCTCTGTCAGAGCGCTTGTTAATTACTTCAGTGTTCATTAGTGACAGAGCCCCAGGCCTTAATTAGAGAACTGGATACAAGAGGCATAAACAAGAAGTATGGTCTTGATTACGCACGCACACACACACACACACACACACACACACACACACACACACTTTTACTCCCTCTATTCATGACGTGTATGTATTAACCATGTGGAATCTCTGAACTTCCTCCATCGTGCCGGTTGAATTTCTTCTGTGCTTTGGTTCCACTCAGCTTCTTTAGTGTATTGAAAAACAGATCAGGTGAATGACTGACCAGATGACCAATTGATCCATTGATTTGCTTTAGACCGTTGTCCTTGAAAAAAAAAATGCATTTCCAGGTTTCTGGGGATAGAAGGTACACTGTAAAAAATAAGTGTAATTTTAACTGTAAAATTTTGTAAAAACGCTACGGAAAAAAACTGATAATAGGTTAACAGTAAGTTCCCGTACTATATACAGGGAAAAACTGTAAAAGATCTAACAAAGCATTTAATGTAAATTTACAGTAAAATTCTGTTAATTATACAGCTTTTAGAAGTAAAAAAAGAATAAATCAATGTATAATTTACAGTCTAAAACTGTAAACTGATATTCCCAGAATTCCCTGCGTGACACTCCACGTTTGAAAGTATTTTGTTTAAATAATCATGTTTTTAAATAGTTCTTGTTATCAGTTATGTACATTTGAGCTTTATGTTACATCTTCTGTTGCTTAATGAAAGTTTTTTGCATTATTTAAGTATGTTTTGTGTTTCCATAAATGTGCACCTTCTATATGTTAATATATACTTCTGCTTGTGTTGAAGCTACTTGTGATGAGCTTTGATACTTCATGTGGCTTTCTCTTATACAGTACCATCTTTATTATTATGGTGGTTGTCAGTATTTTCAAGGTACAAAACAGATTTAATTTTGTGTGTTGTTGAATTTACTGGTTTATATTCACATTTTCTTGTTTGTAAATTACAGCTTTATATTGTAAAATTAACAGTTTTTGACGTAAATGTGTTTACAGTTTTCTGTATTTTTACAAAATTATTCTGGCAACCACAGCTGCCAAAAAGTTTTTGTAAAAACAACAAGAAATTTTTTACAGTGTATACTTTTGTTAAATATAATAATTAAATGCATTTTTAAAATAAAATGTGCATTTTCAATAACATTTTAAATGATGCCCTGCTTCAGCATAAATTTACATTTACATTTTGCAGATGAAAATCCAAGGCATAATATTTTGTGTTATTTTAGTAGCATTGAGATATTATTATAGTTTTTATTAATATTTTGAATATCAGTTTTAAGTTGTATAATCTCCATTTTCATATTAACTTCAAAGTGTTAGTAAATTTGTTGTGTGGTATTGTAAATTTTTGTATTTTATAATGTCTTATTATTTATTGTTACTTTCAGTTTTAGTTTCAACATTACATTACATTGCATTAAAAGTGTATATGTTAGCATCATATATTGTGTATTTTGCATTGCCTGCATTAGATCCATGAAATTGGTGTTGCTATTGTCATGCATAATGTTTGACCTGTAAATTCTATAAATTAGAAACAAACACAATTCAGGTAATCATAAAAGACAGATGTGTTACATTTTAATGAGTACATTAAATATAGAAAATATATACAGCTGTTTATGAGTGAATGGGCATGTGTGCATGCGTCTGTGCTCATATGCGATGAGGCCTTTATATGAAAGATGGCCCACAGAGAAGCTGGACAGGTGTGTTCTGTATGTGGGAGGTTGGCTGAGTTAGAATTTGGAGTTCTGGTCCATGTGCGAGTGTGTGTGTCTGGAGCGTAAAGAATTCAAAGCCCAGCGATAAATCATTTGGAACCTCCCTCTGTAATCACACACACTCAGAGTTGTGATGTATGAGCCATGTCAGAATCAGAGGCCCCATGACACACAGACTTCACAAAGGAACGCAGGCAAACACACACGCACACACATGGTGTAAGAACAGGCAAGAAGTAAGTAAGAATTTGCAGTGGTGTTTGGGTCTCCATAGGCTTCATGCTCATCCTCTGTCTCTCTCTCATCTGCCCCATTTTACTGTCTGCGTCTCTCATTCTTTCTCTCCTCCATAACTTTTCTCTCCAGGTTACTCTCAAACAAACATAAGAAACATCAAAACCCCTATATTTTGTGTATCTAAGACTGTTGCAAACCTGAGAAACTTCTTGAAGAATAACGGCCGATAAAATAATTTCAGTTACATTTGCAAGTTAAGCAAGTTTTGTCCCAGAAAGTGCCTTCTGAGGCTTAGTTTGCTTCCCTGAAACATACCTTTTTAAAATGGGTATGGTAAAGGTTGCTGAAAATAATCCTAAACCATCCTCAGCTGGTTTGCTCGTTTTATCTATTCTCTTGGCTGGTTTGTACACTTTTACATGCTCAGACTAGGAATCAAGGTGGCCATCTAGCTAAACCAGCTGAACTTGACTATGCTGGGATACCACTTTAGGACCAACAAACCAGTTTAGGCTGATTTATTCATTGTACTGTGCTAAAAAATAATTTATCTGATTTGTTGTTGCTGGTCAAAATCATCAATTGCTTGTGAATCTCTCATTATATTATCTATATTTATTTATTCTTGGAACTGATTTAATCATAGGTCTCATTGATCTGAGCTTAAACAGTTTTTAGTTTCTTTAAAGGGAAAATCATTATTTGTAAATAATTTTGACAATGTCCACTCAAAAATTTAGATTCATACGCACAGATTAATTAGGCCTATGATCAATCAGTTCCAAAAAGAAATACAGAAGATTGAACCCAATATTTTTTAATAATATAGTATAACTATAAAATTCTAAACAGATATTTTGTTGGCCAGTCATTTTTGACCAGGAACACCTGAGTGTAACAAGGTGGAGAAAAAGTATTTGGGTTAAGCTGTTTTTTTTCCAATGTTGTTTTAATGTTGAAAGGCATAAGGTTAGTGTGTCATAAGGAGCATAAGGCAGACATGTTGACTCATCAGATGAATAGAGAGGGTATCCATGGGGAGAGGTGAAAGCTCTTGTTCAGCAGTTTTCATCCTGATGCCGGGGAGAGGAGAGTCTGACATGATGAATAGTTCAAGATTCATGCTGAACATTGGACATTGACACACACACACACACACACACACACACACACACACACACACACACACACACACACACACACACACACACACAAACATTTAAAGACAGGAGAATATACTTGCTCACAACCAGAAGAACTATGAGTACACTGGGAATCTTTCACACTGTCTGCCTCCTGTTCACTGGCATTCCATGTGACTTATATCCTTTGAAATTGTTTTAATATAAGACTACCGAGGGACTACGAGAGAGTCTGAAACATAAAAATGCTGCTCCTATCAGAGCAAGCCTAAATCAAATCTGACATAAAATCCTGTCTACTGAGACATCATCTGGTCGAGTTTTTTGTAAGTAGCATAGATGTGTCCTTGGCTTATGCCAGTTTGCTTAAGTGTGAAGTCCTCCTCCTTGCTTTGGGTGAGCATTTTTTACATCTAGGCAATCTGTAGAGCTGTATCAGAAAGGTGAAACGGTTCAAATTTAAGCACCATCTGTTCTAATTCCACCACAAATAGAAAAATAGACCAAATTGGTTGTCAAGGTAACATGCCATCTGCTGGGACAGGTGTAATGGGGCATTTTGACAGAGTGTTTTGGGTTTGTGTGAGGGAGGCAGGTTGTTTTGTATCAACCACTGTAAGTTGCTTTGAAAGAATAGGCTATGCATTTACCGAAATATAGTGATTTGTTTGTTGTTTTGAGAAATGATCAATGTTTTTACAAGGCAGCTGTGAAACACTACTGCGTTCCATTTCTTTTGTCCATGCGTTCTTATGTCTTATGTTTGTCTATATGCGCAGAAGTGGCAGGTTGCCATAGCAATGCCCTGGCACCGTTCTATCACAGCTGGGATGAGAGCGAGGACAGGGGCCTGACCCCTGTTTGAACCAAGTGGGGTGCGATGCCTTCAAAACACAAGCTGGTCACTTCACAGTATGAGCCAACATATGCATTCCACAGACAAACCATTATAGACTACATGACTACCATTAGAGACTTTTTACAAGCTCTGTTTGTCTTTGGACTTAAGTCATAGTTTTGGTTTTGAGTGTTAGAAAAGGAAGAAAAAAAATAATGAATTGGTGTATATTTAAATGTATGCATTTAGCAGACGCTTTTATCCAAAGTGACTTACAGTGAATTCAGGCTATACATTTTTTACCTATCATATATTAATTGTGTTCTTGATTGCTGTTAATTGTGCAGCTTTTTGACTTCAGTCTGAAGTGTTATACCTAAATATATGTGTCACATTCTTGTTAGATTATTATTATTTATTTTTTTTTCAATTTATTTATTGTTCTGTTTTTATAGATGACATGATCTTTTATCATATATTTCACAGTATCATCTCTTGCATTTTCTTATGCTTTTGTTCTCTCTTACACACACATACCCACCTTGAACTTACCAGTAGCACTTTATTTTACAGTCCTGTTCCCCATGTACATACTATGTACTTATTATAGTAATTACAATAACTATGTAATAACTAGGTACTAACCCTGAACTTACCCCTAAACCTAACCCTACCCCATGTAGTTACCTTGTATTACCAGAACTTTCTTACACTGTAAGTAAACTATAACTACATCTAAGTACACGTACTGTAGAATAAAGTGCAACCAACTTACCTCTATTTCCTTCTGTTCACATGCAAACACTCACACTCACACACATATACAAGACAACATCCCCTTGAGTAAGATCAAGGTGTCTACCTCTATGGAGCCAATATCAATAATGCTTTCAGAAACAACAGATAATATTATGGGTGAGAGGATGTGTTTGTTGATGAGACTGAATATGCCGACACATCCGACTTACATGTCTGTTACCACAAGCAGCACTTGGCCTGTTTATATGGAGCATAACATACAGAGTTTTCATTTACAAAGCCCGATGAGCTTGAGTTTATCAAGCACAACATGGTCCTGGAGGTTTACCATCGGGGCTAGGTGCTTCTACACCCTTGTTAATCAGCTAACATTTCACACTGATTTTAGAAATAAATTATGGGTAGGGTTTGATTTTGGAGTAGGGATTGGGTCAAGTCTATATTTTTGGACAGCAATGTTGATCCAGGAACATGTCTTACTTGGCAAAATCACGGTGACCTACAAAGCACACATGCAAGCATTCAAAGGATCTTTGTTGCTATGATGTATTGCCAACAGAAGGGGCAGTAGTGCTCTCTACTGTGCACTTCTCCAGTCTGTGGTGAGTCAGACAGAATATGTGAGAAAATATTAACGTTTTAACAAATGTCTGTTGTTCTGGTAGTGGTTCGATGGTATCATAAACATAACGTTTTAAATTCATAATCAGATTTTGTAACTTAAAGCATACAGTTTCCTGTTATTGTTAGTATATCATATTGTATACAGCCAGTAAATTACACCCACTTTTTTTTTTTTTTGTAGCAACTTGTTGGCATATCTGTTTCAGACTGGAATAAGACAGTATATTGAATAATATTTCTTTGTATAACAAACATGCGATTTAGCATTGTGTTATCTTATCAACTGGTATGGTTAGAGGAAAGAAAATACAGAAAAGAAAAAGATTTGTTCAGGTCACAACCCACTGGTCTAATGACCTCTTGTGGTCCGCTGGGCACGCTGGATATCATCCTTACAAAACAGTACCCACATGGACACATGCACACAAACAAAACATCCAAAAACTGGCAAAGCACAACAAAACATTTACATGTACTTTGAACAAAAAAGGAAGTGTAAGGGCAACTGTAGCTCCGGGCTGGTTGGCAATCTTCGACATGCAGTCTCTGCATTCCAGTTCATGAATAACAGTAGTCAAGAGCTGTGATATGTTGTGCGTGCCTGTTGAACAAGAGAAAGAGAGAGTAAGAGAGACAGAGAAAGATGATAGAATTCATTACTGTCACATTGTCTTAGTCTTAGCACTGAATACTGATATTACTAAATGAAAATTAGTAGTAACTGAAAAAACTACAAAATACTGGACAATCCAGCATATTCATGTCTTTCCATTTTTATAATTGTCCACACTCCTTAAAACCCAGTCAAGTGCTTTATATTAGCTGAAACAAGGGTCTCCAAAGTAAAATACGGGAAAGAGATATTTCCTGTGTGCTTGAAAACCACATCAACGAATAATCATTCAAAAGACAGTGAGGGGTTGAAATGAGACATGCCCTTAAGGCATCAGACACCACAGCTGCAAACTTGTGGGTCACCAAAATGTATGAAACATATTACCTCCATCTCTGCATTATATTTGGCTGGAGGGCTGCAGGGAAAAATTCTCATTTGAAACTCTTTCAGAGGTGTGGTGTTGGTTGTACAGTGCATAGTTTAGGAGCTTTCAATCATTAAGATGGTTCCTGGGAGAAAAACATGTAATTTAACTCTGTCTCGTGTTGGCCTGTCACACAATATCAGTTTTGAGAACATGAGCTATTTTGGCTTCCTCTAGTGCTATATTAACGATGAAAACTGTGGACCCAGCAGGGAAAACACCCACAGCTAATTAAAGCTAATTTAAACAGATACTTTGCTCCTTTTCTCTTTATAATCACCTGGGGAGCTGTTTTCCCAGCATACCTTCAGCATCGTCTAAGGTGGGAAATTTTCTGTTTACTATGTAAAGGAAGTAGAATATTTACTAAATACAAATGTTTGAATGTGCTTTGTATATTAATGTAGCGATATTTCTGAGCTAAGTAGCCTATGCACTTATTATTGGTAAGATGTTGTAACTGGGATGTGAACGAAGGGGAACATTTCTGCTTAAACCTCCTTGTTTTAAATACAAATTTCCCAAATAGGCTCTTTCAATATGCCCTCTCAATCGTGATGTGAACCAGTGACCTAAGGATGATAAAAAATATCCTAACCTAATGGGATCTCGGTCATCTTGGTCAGCCCCCTGAGAGAATGGGAATAGATTAAACCGCTGTTCACGTCGCTAAGCTAACAGGCTAACACCATGCTAATCCCACTAAGCGGCTGTTTATGTAAACGCTCGAGCTGAGGAATCCCTGATGAGGGATTTATTGACCTAAGGCTCAGACATGTGCGTGCACACCTCCACACATTTAGATCACTTCACAGTTCCATGGACGTGTCAATGGAGGGATGGGCAGATGGTCCCAAAAGCACTGAAATGGACACACACACCCTGTCCGTTTCTCCAACACTTATCCACATACAAAAACATAGAGAAAGAGTTAAAGAGTTAAGCTAAGTTGACCAGATTTCTGACATAAAAAAGGAGGACATTTGTAATTTATGGGTCAAATTATTACTAAAACTTCCAATGTCATTGTATATGTATTTAGGAAAGGGAGACAGTTCTAGTTTTGTGACCATAAATACAGTGTGATACAATACTCAAATATACAATCAGTCAATAACATACACTTACAAACATGTCAAGACTAAAAAAATACACTCTCATTCACCAGCTAATCATTTTATTTGATTTATTTATTTTGTTTTGTTTGTTTAGTTAACAAGGACATTGCACATTAATAAAACATTTGAGGAAAGTCTATTTTTCATCCGTAGTCCCTGCACGGAGGTCACCCTGAAAAGAAATATGATTAAAATACATGGAAAAAACACATAACACAATCCATAAAGAAATCTATTTATAAAACCAGAAAAAACATACAATTCAAAACAATCTATCATAAAATCAATCAAAAGCAATAGAAAATAATACAAATAATAGTAAGACAGCCAGCAGATAGAATTATAATATTGACAAAGTTAAATACTGAAACTGAACTCTAAATAATTAATATATATCTAGATCTTTTGTAGTTGCTGGACTTGTTTGTTCCTAGAACATTTCAAGAATGTTAGGTTATGGTTATGATCAATTAGTGTTGCACACCTGTAGGTCATAGATAGGTGCGTAGGAAAAAAGACTGATATAGTCAAAATATGAGAAAACAAGAAAATCCCGCACACTATCAACTTGCAAAACAATAAAAAATCCTTTAATAGCATGATGCCTGATGAAGGTCATATGATCTAAACATTGCTATTAAAGGATTTTTTATTGTTTTGCAAGTTGATAGTGTGCAGGATTTTCTTGTTTGCTTATATTTTGACTGTATCAGTCTTTTTCTCTTGTTTTCTCAGGATGTGGTTATGAAAAATATAACCTACAAATTGCAGAGAAAATGATAAAAACCTAAAGGATTTGTAAACAGTCCTTACAATGTTCGGGAAGTTATTCATGTTTTCCCTTTTTATAATAATTTATTATGTGCATATATTATTTTGTTGTTCAGATTTATTTATTAAAAATTCTAGCATAAAAGGATTTTTCATTAGGAATGTTAGGAATTAGCTGAATGCTTGGAATTAGTAGCCAGAGGTAAAATACTAAACTGTACACTGAACCTAAACTGTTCTGTTTGCTGGGTAACGATGACATCAGCACAAAATTCAAAACAATTTGTGCATTCACAGTTTGCTATTTAATCCAATTGATATAAAATTGTGTATCCTCTAAATCATTATTGTATTTATATAATGCAGTAGAAGTAAAGGGAAAACAAATCATATTTTATTGTAACTGTGCGGCTATGTGAGTTGCAGACTGATTGACAGACAGCCATCATCCTCAAAGAACTTCTGACACAACACAATGTTCACTGATGTTCAGTTTTTTTTTCCCCATTTAATGAGATAATGTAAAGTGTGCGATGGTTAGATGTTTTTTTCATAAGCTGTAGGTTAATATATATTCAACATATACTGTATAAACTTCGCTTTGAATGCTGTTTTAAATGCATGTCAAAACAAAGGGACATTTCAGAAGACAACTTGCTCTTGCTTTACTACACTTAAAGCACACAATAAAAACAAATGATTACTGGGAGAAATTATTTAAAAACTCATACATGTAGATCTGCACAAAAGTTTATTTTCAGTTCAAGACACAATTTTGAGTCGATCTTGATTGCATTCCCTCTGTGTTCTTCCACATGGAATTCTTGTTTTGTATTTAAGCAGAAATATAATAGACTGTATAATCTCCACTGATTCATATACTTATCAAACAAATTATCTGTTATGATAAATACATTCATATGTGTAATATGGTTTTAACTGACTTACGAAGTTTAAGTTTTTTTTTTGACCTCGTACAAAGAATTTGACTCTGTGCAGCCAGCTGCCATTTGGCTATTGGCGCTTGTGTCTTCAGCCTCTCCCTGTCCTGTCTCAGTATTGCCGTGACTGCGTTAAGTTCCTGTCAGGATATTGGCTGACAGAGTGTTTAGCATGCACGCTGGGGACCTGGTGTCTGAGCGACCAAAATGCCAGTCTATAGATCATGAGGGGACTAAAGATCACATCAGCGGCCACACAGACACATGGGTGACACGGCACGCTCCGGTGGAATGATCCCTGCCAGCGTCCGGTGGTGATGGTCAGGGTAAAGACAGCTCTGTCATTAAATGCTGGCTTGTACTGGGAATCACTTAGCCTCTGCTGCACAAATTATAATGCAGGGAGATAATAGTGCACAGGTGTGAGCCTAAAAGCCCAAAGAGGTCAGGATCTATAACTAGGCTGCCTATGCAAATTATCTAAAAACAAGACGCCTACTGAGGTTTTCTGGTCCAGTACTAAACAAAATAGTAGAAATGCATTTCTGGTCTACTCATCCTCATGATTTATATGTCTGTAGGATTAAATGGCACAACACTATAGTTTAGCCTGTAACTAAATGGCAAGATGAATGAATTGCCAGAAGGTTTCTGTTAATCTCAGTCTTTTCAGCAGTTGATAACTTCATATGGATCCTTTTGACAGACTATGATGATGGGTTATCAAAGTTATAAACATCGTAAATCTTGAAAACACTATACTTTGTGGTTTCTTGCCTTGGAATTCAATAAAAGAAAACTAGTTAATGCTGCTGTGGGTGTTTTTGATACAAAAGCTGAGGCAGTGACAGCAAAAATGACTTCCATCTCTCTTTTGACCAACATAATTAATCTCTCAAAATGTTATCCTCTTTTGAAAATCCATAGACCGCTATTGTGCAGTCCCTTTTCTTTTGGCTGTTGGGGCAAATTAGAATGCAAGAACTCAACACTATAGAACAACTGTGATGACTTTCGCTTATGAATGCTGGAAAAGTTACTTTTTTAGTAGACATATTTTGAGGATCATGACATGACATTGGAATGACATGAGGGTGAGTGAACTATAAGAAAATTTGCATTTTGTGGGGGTGAACTTTTCCTTTAAGGATACCTATCCTTATCCTATTTATCCTATCTACTTGTCTATAGCTAAACTGGCAAGACTTCACTAGTTTAATTTCTCTCGCATCCTGTCCTCAAGTCTACATCAGCACCTGGTGATGATTCAGCTCAGTAAAATGTCTACCAGATCCAGGCAATCTGGTCGACCATGAACACCTATTGCCTTGTGGGAGATGTAGTTTGCATTGTAGCCCATTCTTATGCAGGTGTGTGTCAGGTGTGACTTGCCTTTGCCTAGAGGGGACAGACAATAATTACTCTTGCATAGCTTCACTGTAAGTGTCTGACAGCTTGTCTATCTTCGCCGTTCTCTTTTTTTTCTTATAAATGACATTTAGTGTGAGAGTGAGTAGGTGTGTGAAAAGACATGATGTTTCAGTTCATAAACATAGTTGAGTGTCATACCCACCCCAGGCTGCATTTCCAGTCTTTTGAGAACAAGAATATCATTATTACTCAGAGACTGACAGTGTGACTATTGTAGGGATTAACAGGAAGTGAATGAGCAGTTTTTGAAAACCAATGTGTACAAATGATAACACACTTATGCTTCTTGCCCTACGGTCATCTTTGACATTGAAGACTGTACCTTAATGTGTGCATATATATATATATATATATATATATATGTATATATATATATAAAACAGTAGCAAGAATATTGTCAAATCTTAGAACAGGACTCTTGAAAAAGTCTCTTAAATTGACTGATTTCATTAACTCTGGTGATATGTCCTTCCTTACATATCCGACAACTCCAAAAAAAAAAAAAAAAAAAAAAAAGAAACATTAATTTGTCACACAGGTGACAAATTGGACCAAATCCACATAGACAATGTTTAAATGGTAGGCCTGTCAAAAGGCATCTGAGCATCATTTTTCATTTCGATATTGTGTATGTATGCTTTGTGTATGTGCTTGAATGCTTAGCAAGGGAGGAAGACTATTTCCTCAGGGCTAACTGGTGCAGGTGAGCTGAACATGAAACAGAATCGGTTTTATCTGATGAACCATGGTTTTTCTTGTAGGGAAAAACTGACTGTGGAAAAATTCCCCACCAGGCACGTGCACACATAGACATCAACTGGGGCTTGAGCACCTGCCCCTTTTTCTGGGCAGTTTTTTATTTTATTTTTATTTTTTTTATAAAATGAATATATATGGTTTATGTGTGTGTGTGTTTCTGTTTGCGCACAGCTTTCCCTGCAAAACAAATAAAAAAGCAAAATATAATGTCAGGTTGGGAAATGTTGATACTCAATTGTTGAGACTGTCGAGTTCTGATGCCTTTCTCCACTCCACGAAGCAGCATGGCAGTGTAGCACACATTGAGAGGCAGAGAGCCGCAGAAGTGAAGCCCTCGCTCCCTCCTTTTCAGTTGTGTTTGTCTTGGTGTGAAGGTGAGTGGTGATGAAAAAAGACTAAGCTACCTGGGCCTCAAAATTTACAGCTAATTATCCAAAAGGCAAATATAATTAATTTGTCTTGCTAACATCCATGACTCATGACCTACCATGTAATAAGTTAGCAAAAACCATGTATTAAGTTAGCTAAAGTTTAGCTAAGGCAATACATCATGTGCATACAGGCTACCTTACTGGAGAAACAACCGCTGAATACAGTAAAAATAATAATGTCATCAGAATCGCAACATGAATATGCAAATCAGGCATTAAATAATTAAAATGCATACATTTGCATTCATAAGGCATTGGAGATGAATAGGATAAATAAAATAACTAAAGCATATCACCACAGAACTTCCCCAGTTCTAAGTTAATGACTTACATCAAGAGTCTTTTCTCTTGAAATTTTATGTGTAAATATACAGAGAGCTTGTTTTGGTTTATGTAGAAGACATTTACAGAAGCAAACAGACGAGGGTAGCAGGCTTAAAACAAACACCTTGATGTGAATTTTGGAAATTTCCTTTCCATTAGAGCAAAGGAAGACATGGAAGCAAAATAGACCAAAATCTCAAAAATGAACAGTACATGCCCTGCCTTAAAACATAACTTCATAATTTTGATCCCATGCTCCTCATCTACTAACTATCCAGTAGTATGTTGTATTCTGATAGATCTTAACAGCCATCCCTCAAATGTGAAACAAAGTTCTTGTCACCATCAGTTTGTGTATTTGTGTGCGTGGTACAGTGAGTGTAATTATAGTAACAGTGTGAACTGATTCTTTTGTAGACATCTGTTGAAAAATGAAACAACATGAAACAATTGGGTGAGTGTGAGGGAATTAAAATAAACAAGTAAGTCAGAGTTGTGTTACTATATTTTACGTTTCGTTTCATTTTTATTTATTTTTTTATAAGAGAAGTGGCTTTTTTCCACTTATGCCCCTGCCCCTCAAAATGCCTGTGAACATCCCTGTTCCCCACTTCTCATAACCTATCTTCACTCTCTACTTCTGTTTTTGCACTCAAGGGCATTTCACATTACCAGTTTTTGCACACTGTAAAAATACAATTAGATATAGACAATTAAAAGGACATAAGCACACACAAATAAACAAGAACCTAAACCATTGTTGAATAGGAATTATAGTTAAAAATGTTGTTATATTATATTATCTTATATTATAAAAATGTATTAAAATGTTATAAAAGAAACTGTGTATGCAGGTGGTCAGACTAGAAAAATCCCATGATATTATGTAGATTTAGCACTATAATTTGCAGAAAGTTTTATATATGTATATATTATTAACAGTTATAAAGCACATATTTTGCATGATCATATTCTGAAATCCTACCCAATACCTAAACTTAACAACTACCTTATTAACTATTAATATGCAGCTAAGCAGCTAGGCAAAAGTCTTATAAATAGCAAGAACTGGACGTTAAAATAAAGATTATTTCAAAATTTGTATTTGTATTTTTTTCTGTATAATTCAAATTGGCCTTTCAGTTCACTACTACTCTCAGTAAAAGGTGAAGGCATACAGACTTTCCATATACAGCCGTTATGCCATGCATCTATATGGAGCATCAGAACAGTTTATTATTACATGTATGGTTAGATTGACCTTCAGATGAAAAATATTCTATGATTAATTTATATTAGTTTGTGTGTGGGTGTGTGTGTGTGTGCGTGCACATTTTTTCCCCTCGTATGAAGGGTTGTGTTCTTATATTTATATAATCTGAGGTGCTTGGTTTATTTAAGTTATTGTGGATCCAGTCATTTCAATCAAGTAGTGGCATTCACATCAGTTAAGCTGTAGTGAGACGTTCTGGGAGGTGTTGACAGACCGCACAAAAAGAGCATGCTAAAACATTCAGTCCATCTCCACGGTTACCCGATCTCCTGCACAGACGGGAGGTGCCTCATTGGCTGCCAGGCTGGGGTCACTGTGAGGTTAAGACAGTGTGATGGATGGACCTCTCTCTTTCTGTCCTTTTTACTCTATCTGCCTCTCTCTACCCCCCATTTCTTCCTTTTTTTCTAACTGATGCTCCCTTGAACACCCCTCTGTAATGTTCTTCTTATATCAGCTTTGCTTTTATAAATTGAAAATAAAAATACAGGCTTTATGTATGACAATGAGAGTAAAATTCTGTGTATATTGTGTTTGTGTTATTACAGTACCATTCCTTTTACTGAAAGGACGGTTTACTACATAATCACAAGAACAGAAAAGCTGTGTCGAAGCTTCACACTAAAGTGAAAGTCCTTTTATAACATGAGACAACATGTCTCATCTTAAAAGTATAATTGCAGCTAATATGTAAAACATTCCTTTTCAGCTTTCTGCATGTATGGTCCAGTTCCATCTTTAGCTGTTTTAGGATGGACATTTGGAGATGTTTTCTTATGCTAGTGTTTTTGTCATCATTCAATCATGTAATAATAATAAATACGAGAAGTTTTATATTTTAATTTAATTCATCCCTATCGTGCTTGGAAAATATTTTCATGAATTGCAGTCCAGAGCATTTTCAGTTACCTGTTAGATGAAGAAAAAAAAAAAATATATATATTCTGTTGGAAAGAGTTTGATCTTTGAAGAAAGTATGTTTTTTGCTGTATGTGTGTTGCCAAGTTTGTATCCGAGTGTATAATCTGTTATGCTTAATTATTATTTCCAATTAAAGCATTAGGTTTTTTGCTGACCTGTTTTTTTCTGAGGCTTTGTGTTAAGTTATTACGGTTACTCAAAGCAAGGCCACAAGAAAATGAAATTGTTTTGTGTTGATTCTTAATTCTTGCCTTCTTTAGTTACCAGTCAGACTGTGTTCTTCCATATTGTTTTGCAGAGTTGGTAAGGTTTTTAATTTATACTTTTCATTAAAACAGTACAGCATACCTGAGTAAATCTAACAACTAAATTATAAAGATTAATTATAGACACAAAAATAAATAAATAAATAAAATAGGTTTAGAACAATGCTTTAAAAAATAATGAACATTCATGTTAATATTCATATAGTAAATCATTTATAATTGTAGACAAAGATGGATAAAGTTGTTGCCAAATTTCAGATTCACGTTAAAATGACTACACGACTAAACACCTGATCATATGACATGAAAATTACTGATATACCAATCATGTCTGTCAAAATAAATAAATAAATGCATACACACATATTTACACATTAAAATAAAATTATGTATTTTTCTACCTTTTCGTAATGGCCTTTAGACATCATTTGTGTTGAAGCCTGCGTACCTGTATAGGTTAGTTCAATTAAGCCATTGTACACCTAGGGATTTGCGTTTCTTATATATAAACCTGTAAATTAAATTATTTTTTGTTTTAAATTTTTTAAACTTAGCATTCAGTGTGAAAGTCTTATGCACAATATATTAGGGCTCAGTGGCCATTCAGTGACCTCGGGGTTTTCTTAGGGTCAGGTCAATGCAAAGTCGCATCTTTCCTCGATTTCGAAAACAATTAGTCTATGAATGAATATTTGCTTGAAAAAACAATTACAACAATAATATAATTTGAAGCATCTTTATTATTGTTGTTGTTATGGAATAATCAAAAGAGGTAAGTTCTGCATTTGTAGTTCGTAGAGTAGATTCTATTTTCACGAACGCTCTTTCCGTTAATTTTCTCTTTTAATGTCTTGCTTAAGACCTGAATGTTTAATTTAGTTTGGTTTTCAGGAGCTTTAATATTTCTTTAAATCCTGGGTCATTCTTTCAGTGATTAACTCAATGAATAAACAAATGTCTCATTTAAGTAATTATAATAATACTAGATCCTGTCTCCCTTTTATAGAAATGTAAGTAACATTTCAGTTTGTAATAGGCTACTTAACAGTCTCTTTAAAAACACGGTCAAATTGGCGATTACATTTCGCAAAATATAAACATACTCAATGTATAAAGTATATGTAATTACATAACATTTATTTAACGTTTCTTACTTTATTGTTAGCCTATACCATTTTTTTGTTTGTTTTTGGCGCACCTACACTGCAAAGAATATAATCGCATTCATGTTTTCACAGTCACGAGTCCTCCTCTTTAAATCTGGTCATTAGAGACTGAACAGCCTGACATTCAAATCTCAGAATTGAAATTTTAGATTTTTTTTTTGCGTTTATCTCTTCTAATTCTTTCTTCAGTCTATTTAAAATTGAATTAATTAGATACATTTTTGTCTAATGCTTTTTTATTTTGTTACTCTTTTTTGTATTTTGATCAAAATGTACATAATTTTATTGAGTTATGAACTTTTTTGCAATGGAAACTCATTCTCACTAAATTCATACAAATGGCATAGAGGCATTTTCGTCACTTCAGCATGAGGACAAATCGATAGTGCACAAAATTTTCAGTGCGTTCACAGGTGTGCCCATACCCTAAAAATGTAGAGAAATATCTTTCCTTTTATATTATTAATCTGAATATCTAAACTGACATTTTGCATTGTTTTAGAATTGACATTAACACGATTATCGTTTTGAACATCAACAAACAAACACACGTCGCGCCTTAGGAAGAAGAACATACGCACCCAGGAGACCAGGAGATATTTAGGCTCCATGCAGACTCACACGCAACCCTCATGTTCAGGTGGATTTAAGGTAAAGGTGAAGCTCAAACAAGACCAATGTGAGGGTAGAGAAAATGGCGCGCTCTCTGTACTCAAGGAAGTGTTTTTTATTAACCAAAATAAAAATACGTTTTTTTTTTAAAGACAGCATGCCAGTGTGTCTTAGAAAATATTTTCTGTGCTATATGGGCAACAGTTTGGTCGTGCCTTTATAGCTGTATTTGAGAGCGTGTGAATGAGAGAGAGAGAGAGAGAGAGAGAGAGAGAGAGAGAGGGAGGGTGGGAGGAGGAATTGACAAGCTATCTTACTTGAATGTGATGTTTGGCTTCCAGATCTGTTTTTAGACTTTCTGCTCTTTATTTTGCTCTGTTATCCGACTCACTCAACACTCTGTACGCACAACTGATATGAATGTGATATGAGGAATCAGACATGTCATCAACCCAATGGGGTCAGGCCGACTCATCCTTGTCGATAGTTGAGATGATTTAATCAATGTTCTCTCTCTCTTTTTTTTCTTCTTGTCCTCCGTTTTCCTTCGATAAACTAACAGGTCAATAGGGTTGTCATAACGAATGACGGTGACAGCATTGCGCATCCTCTTTCGTGAATAAACATGCTTGCCATGTGCCAATATAGCTTCCTCCCTGAGGAAGAAACAACGAGCGGATGCATATATCAGTTAAAGAGCCAGAGAGCAAGTTATCTGTGGAATGAGACTATGCAAATAACCAAATCGATAAATCAAGCATAAAAGTTCAGGCAAAAAAAAAAAATAAATAAAATAAAAAAAAACTTTTAAAAAACGTACCTAAACGTTATAGAAATTACTTGTAGATTATTTAAAGTTACCAGAAATATTTTGTCAGGTTTATACCAGGCATTTGCCACTATCACAAGTAAAACACCAGTGTTCAAATAAATTATATTTACATTTTAATTCACACATTTAATTCACCCGTATCTTGATAGTTTTCTAATGTTTCTGAGGGAGACTTGAGTCTCTATCTTTGACTGATAAAACTCAGTATGACCGGATGACAACTTTGAAGAGTTGCGCATCATGTTGCAGAAATCACAACACACACACAGCATCAGAGTTAACACTATACACGGTCCAGAAAAGTTGTCAGTGTGTTGAAACAAGCCTTTGGCGAAACGTACAATTGATTTGTCTCTCTTAATAATAGCTACATCTCTTAAATATATTGCACTACTTCCTTTGGTTCTTGAGGTAGGTATTTTGACAAGTGGTGCAAGTCCGACCAAACACGTGTAATAGTGCAGCATTTGTTATTACTGTGCATTTCTAGGTGCATGACAAGGTGCCCTACGACAATTAACAGTCATTTCACAAAAACACAAAGTAGCACAGGTCAATACTGAGTGTTCAAAGTCTATAAATTGTCCACTGGTCTCTGTGTAACACTGTCACATGATGATTTTGACAATAACCTTGACACGAGAGTCACTAACAGTAGCATACTGCAGTATCATTAACAGGTTGGCAGAACAAAAGTGAGAGTCTTTTAATTCGAGGTGTAGGCATCAACAGTCGGGGAAGAGGGAGAGGGGGTGGGTGGTGCGGAGAGCGACTTTTCAGATGCATCCTCCTGTTTTTCGTGCCCATCCTTCGTCTCGGACTGAGATTTGGGCAAAAGACCTTCCTTTTCTCGCTTCTTTTGCTTCATACGACGATTCTGGAACCAAATCTTCACCTGAGTCTCGTTTAATTGGAGCGCAGCCGCAATCTCCACCCGCCTTGCACGAGTCAAGTACTTATTAAAATGAAACTCCTTTTCAAGCTCTGTCAACTGTTTTGTAGTGAAATTGGTGCGTACAGTGTTTGGCTGCCCACCAAATCCATACTCTCCAGCCTTCCCTGAAGAGAGACGATGAATAGATGAATAAATGAGAGTGTGCATGCATAATCATGTCTTAATTATATCACACCAGTTTTCCACAATTTTACACAACCAGGGTGCTCGCAAAGCAATATTAAATCAGTTCTTGTTTTCTTTTTTTCATTCTTAACATGAATAGCCGACTTTATCTGGAAAAGAAAATCATCTGAAAGTTCTCTAGCCACTCACCTGTTTTCGGCGGGTTCCGTTTAACCTTCATCCAGTCAAATGTCTGCCCTGTTGACACATCTGATAGAGGTGAACAGCATGCGTCGTGATGAGCCACATGTAGAGGGGATAGCGGATTTGAGCAGCCCGCCACAAACGTTAGGTTTGCCTGATCCGAACTACTACCATATGTGGCTGGCGCGTACTGGAACTGGCCATGGAGGTGAACGTTTCCACTACTGTAACCATGGCGATGGTGACGGTGCTGCACAACCGTGGAGGAAATATTTCCAGAGTAAACTAGCGGGCCGCACTGGGGAAAGCTCACAGACGAGTCCACATCCTGATTTAGGGCATAGTGACTGTATCCGGCGCAAAAACTTTGAGTCCCGTAACTTGGATGTGCACTGTAGGTAATTGACAGAGTCCCGGGGGACTGGTACGAGCCGGCTTGGTTTGGCTGAGGGTTAATTGCGTCTTGTGATGATCTACTGGACATGTACCTCTCGTCTCCACCGCAGCTATTTACCCTGACAGCACACGATGACTGAAATGTTGAAAGTCCGTGGTCGCCATGAAACGCTCTGACTGAGCACGAGCCCCCGCCACCTGCATCTCCACCACCACTTATGGCCGAGAAATCTAGGAATGTGCTCATCGTGGCATCTTCTTGGGCGTCTTTGCGCGTGGCTGCCACTAACAGATATTTTTGGGCCTGGGGACTGATTAACGTCGCACGACTCGCACCATTCACCCGGGGTTGAGCCGAGCCACCCTTCTGCCTCCTTCAATCAGTCGTGGATTGGGGGGTGTCCGCGCTAGTGATATGAATGACCAGTGACAGTCACGTGGGCTGGGTCAGCCAGTGATCAGTTGTTCTGTCTCATCTTGATCTTAAGTGGCCTTGCACTGACAGGTTGTCGTTAAAGACGCGGCTTATGTAAATGCCGACCTCTTGTCGATCAACGTGACGTCGGCCCACCTTATCCCCCATTGCAAGGATGGATTCGCTGGCAGAGGAGCAAGGAGGGGATGTAGTTTCACAGACAGCGTCCAGGCAGCAACATATCGGTGTAAGGAATTATGTTGAAGCAATGCTGCAGGTAAGATGAGCTCCAAACCACATGCAAATAATTTGAAGTGAATGTCTTCTTTTTTTTTATCTCTTTCTGGTGTATTGTATATTTTAGTCAGTTGCGCTCCTATGTGAGGTTGCAGTCATCAGATTTAGTCAACTTGGCCTTGTGTATAAAAATGATAAACTAGTAATAAAACTGACTGTATTTTTTTCCATTATAGCTTATATATATATATATATATATATATATATATATATATATATATATATATATATATATATATATATATATATATATATATAACCTGCAATTTTTTTGTAAATATCCTGAAAAAAATGAAGCTGAACTTTGTCACATATTCTTTGATAAAAAATTGCTTGTTCTTCTGAATTTTGTTTTGTGATCAGTGGACACAAAGGGATCAGTTATCACATGAAAGTGTATGAAATCCTCTAGCGCAGGGGTTCTTAAACCTTTCCATTAAGGACCCTGCAATGCACATTCTGTATGTCTCCCTATATCTGACACACTTCTGGTCTTGCAGTATCCACTTATGAGCTGATGAGTTGAATCAGGTGTGATAACTGAGGGATTCAAAACTTTCAGTGCTGGGGGTACTTCATGGAGAGGTCTGATATCCCCCGCTCTAGCCCAGTGGTTCCCAACCCTGGTCCTGGTGGCACCCCAACACACATTTTGCATGTCTTCTTTCTTTGAAACACCAATTTTAAGTCTTGGAGTTTCTACTGATGAGCAGACGACCTGAATCATGGTGTTTGATTAAGGAGACATGCAAAACGTGCAGTGTTGGGGTGCCTCCAGCACAAGGGTTGGGAACCACTGCTCCAGCCTATTGTGAAGGGGGTACGTGCGCCCCCTCTGGACGAAAAGGAGATTTTTGAGAGATGTCCAGTGTTATTTTTTTTCCTCAAAATGGCGCTTTCCACAAGCTTCTGACGGCCTAGTATTTCTCATCCTCTCTTCTTAACACGTCGTTTTTAAACATGGTCCCTGACAAACAAGGCAAGAAAAATAACAGCTTCTAATGCACTTACAGTTTTTTTTATTGCGACTGTTCTTCATCTTGTTTCGAGCCAAAGTGTTAACATAGTACAAATTAGAACATTAAAACAATGTATTTAAGGAAAATGCACTACGAATCCGTCATTTGAGGTTTAAAAAGTAGAACAAACTAAATATTGCAAAGCTTTTCAGTCACATTCACAGACAATATTCGGAGAAGATTTATAGGAAGTGAGAAATATATGAACAAAAATATGTTTTTCATTACAATTATACTATTTTGTTAATATTGGAAACATTTGAAAAAAGTTTTTAATGTTTATAATCAATTTCTATCACATTATTTCAGTTAGGCTAAAAGGACACACACACACACACACAGAAAATACTTAAAAGAGACAAAGACAAATATGCCACGCGCAATGAAATATGTAGTTTATGAGTGTTTTGTGTAATCCTAATGCCGGGTGTTAAAACGCCAATAAAAATGAATTATTATCCGTCCACGTGGGTTGTGCTTCGGGATCCAAAATCTTCTTAATGATAAACAGTGAGTGAAAACACTTATTTGGGCAGACTGTTCGCAGGCAGTGATTGTCTTGGTGCTGTCAACTTGCCTGAAAGTCTTTGATTTATGAGTTCGTTATGGAAAGAAACATCCTCGGCATTTCCCCACGCAGAGCGGAGAAAAGAATCCGACACAACGAGCCTAGCTCTGGCCAAGAAGCCATATTTGAACACGGTTTGTCATTTAAATCGTGACTTTAAAGATTTAAAAAGTTTACGCATTAATATGTGAGTCTATCAAATGTAGTATAGGAGTAATTATACAGTTTGTTAATTTGCATCGTGCAAAATGGGCAACAACATAATATTTCATAACGATTTCTTAGTGCATATTTATAAGTTTAATTAAATATTTAAAATGTTTTAACTAGTACTGATTTTTCCATGACATCTAATAATATTTCAGCATGACAATCACACATGCAAAGAGCATGTGAAATTATCAAATCAATGTCCATTTCACACACATTTGTGACTTCTGCAAAGAACACTGTATTAGACGTGAGTCTAGTACATTTAATTTGGTTAATATTTAGTTTATTTATTTTGTGTTAGGACTGGTATAATGGATTTATATTTAGCAAATAGTAATTGCTGTTGATCTGAGAACAGAATATTGTCTTGACATTTGTATTTACAAAGTATGTTTATTTTTTTACAAAAATAAGCAGCGATCGATACAGAAATACAGAAAGTATTCTAAAATAGCTAATACTTCTGTTACGAATGCAGTAGGCCTATATTACTAAATACAGGGCACAGGGCTTATATAGCTTACCTTCGATATGTTATCATAATCGCGTCAGTTATATTGCAAAAAAATAAATAAAATCCTTTCATTTCCACCTCGATAATCAGTAGATTGCATTTTGTTAATCAGAGAATCCATTAAGAAATTAAAGTCTGCTTTCCAGAGAATTGTACAGCAGTGACGAAGCTGCATCAGACAGAGAGGAGGCAGTCGAAAAAAAGTCCTGCACAAACATGTCCTTAAAATCCGGGGAATAGCAATTTTTCGGACTGGCACATAGGTTGCGTATTATTGTCCCCTTGCCCAGAGCAGTGGGTGACTGACTAGAGACATCTTTTAGATTTCCTTCCATAATCTGTTAGACTTTTTTTTTTTTTTTTTTTTTTTTACAAAGTTTGCATGTCGTTATCATTACAGGACTGTCCAGAGACGTTTGACAGGTCGTTTTGAAAAGAGTTCGACTCTCCGTCTTTAACGAACAATCTTCGATGACTGAGGCCACAAATGGAAGCGTCCTCGTCGCTTAACTCCCCGTGGATGTCTTTAGTCTGGGTCTGGCGTTTGTGTTTCATCCTTCGGTTCTGAAACCTGACGTTCCATAAGGTCGAGCAGCACGGCTATTTCCACGCGGCGTGGTCGACAAAGGTATTTGTTGTGGTGGAATATTTTCTCCAGCTCCAAAAGCTCGGTGTTTGTTGTTCTCAGGCAGCGCGAACCTCCTTCTCTTCTAGACAAACCGCCCTCGAGAAGCTCGGGTGAACCTGAAAAAAATCACTCCACAAAGTAACACAAGAACACATGACAACATGTAATCTTAACTGTAAACTGCCATAACTAAAACTGATGAACTAAAAAAGTAGTTAGAAAAAAGAAACTGTAGACTGCAAACAGGATCATCGTGTGCGCGAGGTACGGAGGTACTGACTAGCCTACCATCTTCTAATGAATGCACTCTCCACCACAACAGTAATCTATCATTCTCCCTTACACGTCAGACACCAGAAAGATCTTATTGATTTGAATTAAGCTACAGAGTCAAAAAATAAAATGAAATACAGAGGTGGTAAATGAGATTAATATTAAGTAAATACTGTGGAGAGGATTGTGCAGATGTATGGCGATGCTCATATTTCCTTCGGACCTTTAATGACCTTAATTCTTCCCATCTCTCTTCGCTTAGGTTTTCCTAAAACTCACCTTTTGGAGAGCAAATGACTCCCGCTGCAGGAATCAAGAAGCCGGTCGCTGTGAGAGGACGTGGAGAGGACAGTTTCTAATGTTAGGCTTACTTTCGCGCATCCACGGGTAACCTATTCCTGGGTCAGAGATTTGGCGTGTAGTGGGCTTCCCCCATCTACGCTGTGCCGGGGCCCTGCATGGCGTGGCTGAGTCCCGAGACTCAAGCTTGGGATGGTCAAAAGGAGGTAGGATAAGAGTTCGTGAGCGCTGAGCTTTTGATTGATGACTTCTGAAATGAGTCGTCAACAGGGGGGTAAAGAAGTAAGGCTCTCCGCGAGCGAGGGCCGACTATTGATGAAACCCGTCTCACGCTCAAACTCTCTGTCTTACACTCCAGGAGCTCATAGGGAAAGTTTGGCTCCGTTGAAGTTTACGAATTTTCGCTCTCAATTAAAATAATAGGCTATATGGAGAAAAAAGACATTCAAATTATTTTGTAGCTAATATGCCCGTGAGGACCGCTTACGACTGACTATATTCATTCAAAAGTAGACTTGTACATGATTACCTTTACCCAGTGTCAATATGGGGTTTATCCAATGTCCAGCTTGAAAGATCGATCTGTAGAACTTCTAAGAGCAACTCCTTTCTTAACAGGGAGGTCACTGCTGTTATGTACATCGGTGTTATTGTGTTCGCTAAAGGCAATGGCCCTAGAGCTTCATTGTCAATCTCAAACCCGGCGGCTGCATGGTGCATATAAGAATTAGAACCTCCCTTTAGCCCCTGCTGCACAAGCACGTGCATTCTCTCTGTGTAATGGTTATACAAATAATGTGAGGGAATCAGTCTTACTCCAATATATTTGCCAAATAAGTTGGCCTGCTACTGACAAATAAGTTTTTTGATAATATACTTAATTTTACCTTGGAAAGACAGCTTTTTCAGCCTATAGCCCCTCGTACATCGCATATCTCCTCCCCCACAAGCAAATCAGTTGACGTGGGCTAACTTTTCGCCTATCGATTCTTAAGATACCAGTTAGAAAAAAAATTAACTTACAGCTTCATAAAACAAATCCCCTTACAGAACATTTTGTAAGGTCATCAACGATGGTAGATATTAGCACTGAAAGATATCATAAAATAAATTATTATTATATCAAGCTCTAGTATTATTATTATTCATTAGCCTAACCTATGTATATATTTATTTATTTAACAAAATAGCGCGCAAGATAAAATGCAAATTCGAAGTCGGTATATTTAACTATGAAGGATACACTCTCGCCCTCTCTCTCTCTTTGATAGGGATCTACGTCGTTCTCAGTAAATATTTGAAGTAAAAGGCTCCCTGATACCAGATGTTTTCAACTGGAAGCTTTGTTTCCGAGCATAATGTTTGAACAGTGAGAATTATAGTAATTACTAACAACCTTAATATCACATAAAACTACACCTCTGCTCATATCTTGTTAATATGACACAACACTTTACCTCTAGTTTAGCTTGTTTCATAATTTAACTTCTAAACCTGGCACTGTGAAGTCTACCATGAATGTTTTTGGCTCTGTGACAAATTGCTTTATGACGTTTCAGTTGGTAATTCGCTTTGGTTAAATCAATGAATGGAACATGTAAACATATGTTGTTATTTTATAAACGAAACAAATGACGTTCAATATGGATCTTTTGGATTACGATTAAATAAAGTAATTTTGTTACATTTTGATTTCATTCTACACAGGGAGGGGATTTTTTTTTTTTTTTTACTTTGGTCGTTTGTAGCTTCAGTGCTTAGCCTATATACTAAACAAAGAGTTCTAGAAGCATGCACGGCGATCAATCTTACTTGCCAAAAGGTCTGACAGCCTCATGCCCCCACAACACATTTAAACCTTCTAACTCTACGAGAAACAAACCCTAGAACGAGAGGAGAGGCTGGAAAAAGCTCCTCTCGCTCATAAACACAGACTAAAAGTGACCTGGCATTTTCAGTTTTACATAAGGAGATCAGTAATTTGCTTTCGAAGAATAAATTTATTTCATATTCCATAGCCAGCCTAATTTGATAAATGAAAGGAAGCGTTCATTTCATTGCGGCGTAGTGTTATACTGGTTATACAGCACGGGGAGATGACACTCATTCCAAGTTGGTGAAAACATGGCCTTGTTTTTTTCCCATGAAACCCATAACCACATCTTGGGTTAACATGTCCTAAATTGATTTGCCTCACGCAAGCTTCTGCTAACATTATGCTATATTAGGGCATTTTACAGAAAACTACAAAATCCAAGTTTTGCATTTATTTATAACATTAAGACGGCAGTAATTTAATTTTATGGGCTAAATAGACTAAAAAGACGTATAGTGATTTTTTTTATTATATTTGCTTTTTTTTTTTTAATAGCAATTATCTTTTTAACCAGTGTACTACACAACAAGGTTTTTAGTAATTTAGTTTAGCGTAATTTCATGTAAAGTGAAATTATGGAACAACAATATTGATATTAAAAATTGAGTCTCTAGATTTAGACTTAAAATACCAGTTGTTCCAGAGAATTTTGCATTGATGTGTTTTTTTTGTGTGTGTGTGTAATGTGTGTTTTCTTTCTCCCTATTGCTTAATGTTTCATCTGTCTTTTATACATTGCACTGTTGTTGGTCTAAAGGAGGACTGGGCTTGAGCATTTCAGAGTTTTAAAGCCAGTTTTAAAGAGTTTTTTCTCTGCCACAGGCACTGGTGGAGGACTGTAGGAGACAGTCACGACAATGGATGGGATTTCTTGCACTTTTTTACAAACTGCAAGACTGCAGGAAATGACGGTGTACCACTCTTACTCAGTACATCCATCAGTATTTGGTTGTCTCTCCCTATTTCCAAATGTCTTTCATTAGTTTTAATAATATGCAAGTTTATTTTCATTTTGCTGAATTTGAACCAAAGAGCTGAGCAAATGATCCACTTTTCATTATATTGATAATTCTCTGATGTTTTTTTTTGTTGTTGTTGTGTAACACCTATACTATGAAGGCAAACACTTAAGTCAATTAGTGTCTTTTATTTCTTCAGAAATGGAGCAGCATTAATTGTTTGACATGTCGGATTTCAAACTAATAAAAAGCTTTTGATCGTTGTCTCTTTCGAATGTCTAAGCAACATATGACTAACATTTGCACACATCGATTAATATTTGAACACATTGACCTTTGATGAACAATCTTGCTGTTAGCACTTGTTTCAGCACTGACATAACTGGAGGAATCTGCATGATGTGGGCTGAATAACAAAATCTACTGTCCATGGAAACAAATAAATACATTTGAAAGACCTAAAAGACACGAGCCCACACTGTATAAGACTGTTGAATAAAAAAAAATCTTGTTCATATGCATCCTTCCTCAAGTGCAAAATGCAAAACAGAAAATAAATCGTGAACCGAGGAGAATTTTGAAGACTTAAAATACAAATAAAAACTTTTTCTAATATGTGTTCTGATACCCTGTTTCCTATTTCATCAAAACAATACAGGCCTAGATATTCCCATGATGTCAAGACATTTGAGCTTTGAGGAACTTTGATTTCCTTTTCTATGTATTAAGCATAACCAACAACAAGGTCTCTTCACCTGAGGCTATGTCGGGAAACCAATATGAACCAAATATACGCAGCTATAGGTGGTTGAGAACGGGAGAACGCAGTTAGACACGGAGAGCAAATGTGTCACGTGGACTGGGACAGACATACATTGTGTCGGCACTATAGATGCGTCAGTTTGGGCGCTTCCTGAATTCTTCCCTGAGAATAGTGCGGTGTAATGTCTGTGAATGTGCATGGGTTTGGTTCGCAAGTCCCTTGCTGATGGCTATTTCCCATGGTGATAGCGCCGTTGTAGTCTATATTGCCTTGAGGTGGATGCGGTAGATGTGTCAGGCCAAATACCGAGGCCCCCATCCCCACCAAAGAATCCGAGTAGCCTCCACCACCACTTAAATAAACCGGACTACCCTGCACTTGCGTCCCGTAATTGTTGTTGCCTTGAAGATGATGCGTGTCGTATTCCGGTGTGGCTGTGCCGGTCCCCGGATACCGCTTCTGAGGAGGCGGGCAGTTATTCAGAGGAGGTGGATATGACGTAGGTAGGCTGTATGCATTAGGCTGGGGTTTGTTGTACGATGCTGGAGAGGGTGAATCGTAGGGCACGCTATTAACCAGAGAATGCATTGAATTTAAATATGCACTCCCACCCCCTCCTCCGCCACCAGATGATAAGGCAACGGGACTGTGAGGAGACTGTGCTCCAGGAGAGGGCATCATTCCTAGCCCCTTCTGGTCCTTTTTGTATTTCATCCTGCGATTCTGAAACCATATCTTAATCTGTCTTTCCGTCAAATTGAGCAGATTTGCCATTTCCACTCGTCGGGGGCGGCAGAGGTAACGGTTGAAGTGGAATTCTTTCTCCAGCTCCACGAGTTGAGCAGACGTGTATGCAGTACGAGCGCGCTTGGAGGCGGCCGATCCGGGGGGACTCTTGTCTCCAGCGCAGCTCTCTACTGTATGAGGACGAAAAAAAGAAAACGAAAAGCGTTATTGCGCATGTCCCAGTATGAACCTCAGTGTTCAATAGCTATTAATCGTGCATTACTTTTACTGTTATTTAAAAGAATGAATCACTCAAAAAACACTGTGAGAAAAGATAGTTTTACATGCTACATGCTAGCTAAAAATATAATGATATCCCCGTTAAAGCAAGCATTATAACTATCAAAAACGTAATAGCTTACTTCTCATTAGGTTATACAAAAATGGGGATTGGCATAGTCTATTCCGGAAGTGGGTCAGAGGATGCAATCAGAATCCAACTGTAGCCTACTGTTTTTCCACAACAGTTTCATAGTAGTCACCAAATAAAATAATGAAACTATGTAACTGTGAAGCAGATAGACAGCGGTATTTGTTGGAGGCTTCATCGGTGCACAGCCTTTGGTAAACTCGGAATTAAAAAATCAAACCTGTCCGATTACTTCCAAAAGCACTATCCTAGAAGTGTGGTTTACATGTAGTCCAATGTATCATAAATAAACAGTAAATAGCAATGGAAAGGCGATACATGCTAAATTACAAATTCCATACAGCATAGATTTATATATAGGTTTATATATTTCATGACATTTAAGGTGGTTTTATTTTTTTTGCCAACAACACACTTCTCAAATCATGTTATTTAATAAATAAATAAAAATAATTCCATGTGAATACATACGTATTAATTCATATTTTATTTTATAAACGTGTATTTATGCTATTTAATTTAAGGTGTTACTATGTGGTTGATGTAATCACCTGAAATGGTGCTACAGGATTTCTGCTTTGTGTTCTGACGGGATTCCTTCATCCACGGAAAAATGTGTTTTCTTGTGCCTGGCGGTGGAGATGCGTGCCCTGGGTTCTTGGCGGTGGTATCACTGTTAGGTATTTGGTTCAGGGAACTGGGGGAAGATGGTCCAGAAGGGGCAGTAGGGGGCTGGTTGTTGTCGGGAACGTCTGGTACTGGAGCTTGTGACCCGTTACTTCGTTGGCACCCCTCGGAGATTTCACTGGGTTTATGCAGAGCTGCAGAGCCACCTGGGGACTGCAGGGAGCAGGCCTGTTGATGGTACTCACTTTCCACATGAAGGGCCTGGAGATATTGCTGCTGATTGGCATCATAAACTAAACCGTTTGCGCTTTGATAGGGAAAGCCACTGTAAATTGCTGAGCCGTCGCAATAGGTCGCTTTTTGCATCTCGCCGTTTCCCAATGTTTATTTCACTTTCTGACAAGGTCCTGACACCTTCGTAGAAGAACATTGGCTCGGCGTAATCACGTGACACCTCTTCGCCAATGGGCTTTACGGATGAACCTATGGTGAGAGAAGATACGGTGAGCGGGTGAAATAAGGCCTATCCATCTTACTTTTCAAAGCTCAGTTGACACTGTGGCGAGACTGGGAGAGCCGGTCACCACTTACCTTATGGCCACTTGCAACAATAGACAACATAACTGAGAACATGGTGGCCGCTTAAAGTATTTACCTTAAACACACAATCAAAATAAGCTACAACTATGCTAAATAAGCATTTTAAATAATAATTAATTATAAAATAATTAACATAAAAAACAATTGACAAATAAGCACAATAGGCAGTGTTTACTGAATTTAAGCATTAGGACTATAAACAAGCAACAAACATTGTCGTGAATTGATGCGACTTTCATTTTCATTGTCAGAACATAACAACTTCTAATGTCGTCTTTTAATTTCAATGTTAAACATAGGCTACATTGTTTTCTATTCTGAACAAAGGTCATGATTCGCGTCTGATTTTAGTTCTTAAGGTGACAAGGTGTTCATGACATTTTCGTCTACCTACAAGCCCCTGCCTGTATTGTTTGGGTTCGAAAGTGGTAGTAGCAGGAAACCTGAAAAACCGGGCAGACGCGCGTCTCCAAACCACGCCATGATTTCTTCTTCTCCAACCCAAAATAATGGATAATGGTAACTGGCACCTGGGGATGCATGAGGGATCACCAAGCTACAAAAGGGATATTGCCACGGCCCAGGACTGTTGCAGAGCGCGGAAATAACAACTTAAACGTAGCCTATTACATTTACCTGGAACAATATTTTATATTTTTGATATAGCAACAATAAATACCCTGTTAAATATATCCCACCAGTGAACATTATTTTTATATGCTTAAAAACAAAACGAAGATCACAAAAAATAAAATCAAAAGAATAATGCTTTACTTGGAGCGCACGATAAGGAATTCAAGAATTCACAATTCGGGAATAACAGCGATAACAATAACAATAATAATAATAGGCCTAACAAACCAATTAAGTAATAATCTGCTCAATAATAAAAACAATTATTTAACAATTATTTATAACATATACAAATATAACTATGCTAAATACAGGCAAAAATAACATACTGAGACCACAAAATTACATAAAACTAAACCAAGAGGCCTCTTCAGTTTCTAGACGACCCATCCATGCTTGACTTCCACTAACTCACTTTCTGGCACTATCATACACATGGAAAGCTAAAAGAAAAGACACTGAAGCCACAAAGCAGGAGACCCCAGCTGCTGCACGGGAGGAATCTGGCTTGACTGTGAGTGAGTGTGTGTATGTGCGAGTATGAACTCTCCCTGAACCGAGATTTCAGTCGCGCGGTCATAAATCAAAAACTCGCCATTTAACAGCCATGCAAGAACTCTGCCTCTGTCCCGCTTACCTTCCTCTCTGACGAGCAGCGCGCAGCACGGCGCGAGCTTCTCTCATTCAGCGGCAGAAATCGATCAAACAGCGGTCCAGGGTAAAGCTAAATCGGGAAGACAACAAAGCCAGAGCTGCACTTGCAGGAGTCATGGGACGTATCTGCAGTAAAGCTGCGACTCGGTCGCGCTCGTGGACTTAAATTCCTTCCCTCTGTCTTTTTGTTTTTTGACGTAGATCAGTAACAAATTGTCTTCTGTGCCTTGGTTGTAGAGATTAAACACCTTCACACATAGCCACATATTACATACTACAAATGAATGGCAGTGTTCTCGGACCCATACTAAATGCCACTATGGGCTGCGCTCTACTGAGTCTTTCATGTAACACTAACGTGCACAAACTAGTACGTTAACACATACTTATGCACACCCCAGTGAACTCCCTCGAAACAGAGCGTCACCGTAGACAAGAAAAATTATGCAAATAAAGCGCCTTCTCAAGCACAGAAAGCAGTTCCACTCCCCTGTGAACACAGTCAGGACGATATAGCCTACATACAACTTTAGCTATATATATAGGCTATATATTATAAGTTTTGTGTTAAACAAACACAACCTAAGCTTGATTGTTACTAAACAGCCCAAATCTGAAATAAGAATATTATTGGCCTGAAAGGACTGAATTACTTAGGCCTAGATTAATTACAGATCGTTTTAGGAGATTATTAATCGAAGCAGCAGCAATAAAAAACACAACAACACAGCAGGTCCATTCTAATAATAATAATAATAATAAAAATAATATAGTGCAACATTTTAATAAACTCAATCCATTAAAAAAATAATTGGCCATAAAGTCATAAAGTATGTTAAAGGATGTTTTTTCGCTACACAGAAAAAGGTTATAAAAGTCCAGGACCTCCAGAGCAGCAGGAAGAAATAAGGGAGCCGCAAGCTGAGGACAGGAAGTTATGGATCAAACTCTTCTGCATACGAATGAATTACCAGCATCAGCTTGTGTATTTTCTCGGTCAAACTAAAGATTTATGTCCTTACGCAGCACGGCCGTAAACAGGGGCAGATTCCTGTTCTCGCGCTGCCCACTGGATTACAGATTACTAAAGCCAAAGAGAAAAGAGCGGGCGGCGTGGGTTGGTGAGTGGGATTTAAAAAATCCTTGCCTATGCGATTTTTTGACTATTTCAGCATTTTGGAAATTTGGAAGCAATTGTTTCCTTTTTTTCTTTCATTAAAAACGATGACTAAGAGAATTCATTAATTGCAGAGAAACTGCTAGATGAAAAGTAGCTAGGCTACTAGATGAAATGTTTGGAATTTTTTTCTAAAACATTCTAAATAGCATACATAGAACTGATGTTCTTATATTAGATGTGACTTGCGGTACAGTATGCATTAATTAATCTGCATTAAACCGCCTAAAACCGTTACAAGACATTTCTCACGTTAGCTCCTGAGCGTTGATCCAACAGACTCCTTCATAATGATAAATTGCACCCCAGAAACGTGGAAAGGAAGAAATTAAAGGTCTTCAGTTTTCATATAGCCTAAGTGTGTGTATGAGTGCATGTAGCATGTGTAAGCCTTTGCATAAATGAAATGATAGTAAATAATATATAGGCTATAGCAAGACATGACAGTTGTGCAATGTAATAGAAAGCTCACCTTAAGCAAAACACAGTCTCTCGTAGGCTTAGTGATGGAGCACATTCATTTATTTGGAGATCTACGGCAAGAAATACAAGTATTATCACTTTTTGTTTCAACAGCCAGGAGAAATTTAGACAGTATACAGTAACTAATGTCAATGTCTTTTAACTGAACATTTCACTCTAAACTCTAAATAAAAATAAATAAACACACTTCGGTATGTTTGTCACTCATTTATGTCCTTTTTATTTTAAATGTGCATTAAATGCTTTGTTACAATTTTAAATACTTTGAATTTT
Organism: Carassius auratus; assembly: GCF_003368295.1. Taxonomy (NCBI): domain Eukaryota; kingdom Metazoa; phylum Chordata; class Actinopteri; order Cypriniformes; family Cyprinidae; genus Carassius; species Carassius auratus. Next base: position 27,477,405 of record NC_039261.1, on the reverse strand, counting down.
CATTTTTGTTTTTATTACAAATGGGTTACACTGTGTTCATTGTACATCTATTGCACTTATTACAAACGGTTTGAACTCTAACTTGTATCTAACACCAGCACAGTGATGAACTGACATCAATAAACAAATAAAAAAATAAAAAAAGATGATGAAAACGACCTTGAAAAATTGTATCCTTAACCATTGCTCAAATGAACAGTAACATAAACAACAGACAAAAGCTCGACATCTTTAATTCTCAACCCAGCCTTTAGAGAAATATTAGTATTTAAATCCTTTACTTACGACTCTCTGCTTCGCTAATGCAATTAATTAAACTACTAATAGATCTAAATGCATATTATAATAAATAGGTGGTGGAACCCTAACAATAACAGCACAGATAAATCAAATTAATAGATTTATTTTTACAGTTAAAGTTACAAAATATCGGCGCATGTGTGAAAATAAGAATGTATCATCAGGAATGTTATAAGGAATAAAACACTCTGGCAAATGTATCGAGTTCTCCTCCATTTTGTTTCCTTTCTAGAGAATTTAGATCGAATAGTCATTAGCTCACAGGCAGCGGCTGCCCTAAGTCCCCCAGCCCATAAATCACGACTGGAGCGTCGTGACCTCGTGCGGCAGCGTGCTTCTGGATGATACTCCTTATATTATATCCTCGTTTCCCATGCGAGCCTCCGCAACAAACGGGCCGCCACTGCTCTGTTGAGCTTTATTCGCTGTCTTGTGATTTATTCTTTCTGGGAAAACCCAGTTTACACACCGTCTACAAGCTAGAGGGTTTACAGCCAGACACAAGTGTTACCGATTTGAGACTACGTGCAATACAAACACTTTATCATTAATCATTCACACAGTTCCAAAAATGAAAATGTTTGGATATACATAAATAGTTTGATTCTGCTCCGACAAAAAAATTAAATAAAATAATAATAATAATAAAAAAATAAATAAAAGATCTGAGTCATATTTTCTTGAGATAAAATGTTTTTGGGCAGTAGACAAATTTTGAAAATGTTAAAATGTTTTTAGAAAGCAGATTAAATTTACTGCATGAAGTGCATACATGTATCTTTATTATCCTGTAAAATTACTTTGTTTAAAGACATTTTCTTAATTTTATCTACAATTAGTTTATATTAAATGTTATTTAATACAGACTTTAAAAATACAGCATTAGTTCCTCGGGTTTTGCGGATCTATTCTAATTTATGACTTCTTATCACAGAAAACACCTATATAAAAATTCTGTCTAAATTTATGTAATTTTGTAAAACAATATTAGAAAAGTAAAGTGTAAAGTGTTGTTTAAAGCAATTCAGCATTTATGTAAATGTATTTACGTGTTTAGTGGTTGTTTCAGTGTTGTTAAGTGAAGAATAAAAGTTGATAGACGAATATGCTCCAAGTTAAGTTTATTTTAATGATCTTAAGTTCGACTCTCCCGTGTGTTCATCCGCCGTTCTACGGTAACTGACCTTCTCTTTGAGCCGAAAAACTCACTATAGAAGTGAACAATCAGCGGAAATACCTCAAAATAAAATCCATCCTCATGGTGTGCAGGGCTTTCTGTCTTTTTCTGTGTAGAAAACATATCCGTTCATGACAGCTGTATAACATCATCCGCAAAACGTACCATGGTCTTTCGTTCCTTTTAATTTTTTCCAATCCCTATCTCTCCGGCTTTCCAGCAAGTCTACAATGACCCAACCCCACTTTAGTGAAGTAGACTAGCGCTATCAGCACAGCAGCAGACCGGGGTTCCAAGCCATCCACCCCCTTCATCATAATATCGCAACCATATTATGCGCCCCACTCACGTGACCAAGTGTCTATTAAAAAGGAAACCTTTTTTGAACTGTAAATCATTAATAGAGACTACTGTTAGTCCCCTTTGAGGAGGATCACAAAGATGGAAGTAGTGTGTTCGAAATACTTCCTCGCAATTTAAAATTTCTGTCTTACTTTTTAGCCTTTTTAACCAGAAAAAAAGCACATCACAGATTAGCATATGGGAAAATATTGTTTTGGGAGTAGGCTTAATGGGCTGTGCCACACATATACAAAAGCGTGCCACAAGTATTTGGACCTCTTAACACCAATAGTCTTCTTGAGTGCCAGTGTTACAGGAAACAAATGCATTTGCAATAGAACTATACCTGACGTTCTGATGATATTAATAAATAAAAAATAATGAGTTTCCTTGATTTATCTCCCATCTGGCATTATCTTTTAGAAATATACCATCAAACTGCTAGCTACCAACTCTCTCTCTATAAAAAAATATTACTGTTACTGAATACCTTTAAAGAACTCGTGTGTGCAAGGTGGCCCTCTCTCGGTGATCACAGTGTATCAGTCAAACAAGACTCAATGGAAGTTCTTGTTATCTGCGGACCTACTACCAAGCATATGATCTTTTTGACCTTAGAATTTGCTCGTGTCAACACTGAAACACTGAAAATGATGAATGTGCATATGTAACAGTGTCTGTGCAGAAGGTACTATTTTAGACATCATAACCTTTAGTTACAAGAGTCACAGGAGCCGAAGCTACAGTTCTGACATCTTTATAGAGCAGTGATCTATCAAGTCTACCTCAACAAACAAAAGAAAGAAGACCCGTCCCGAAAGGGGCCTTCTCTTTACCACCATTTGGTGCTTGTTTTCCGGCAGCAGAGTGTTTAGGCTGAAAGCTCATCCAACAGACGTGGTGAAGCCCTGTAGATAATTAATCACCCCAGCCAGGGACCGCTTCTCCCCCTTACACCAATGCTTTGTTCTCTCCAAAACCACAATTTGAAGGAGCACACACATTTTTTTCCGACTTTAACATGAGCCGAACTGTGTTATTATTTTGTTTCCATACTCGTGGAAAGAGATCTTGGACAGAGGCCAACGTTGCCCGCTTTTTGAGTGAACAGTGCCAAGGCGACGCATTATACATCTTCATTCTGACGTGCAGTTGCTGTGATGTGTAATGTGCTTTATCAAGTGTGACTTATGAAAGTCAAATATTTAAAAGGGTAAACGTGTTTCAAGAACAGCTTTAGTCAGACTTGTGTTGTTTAGACCTTTTTGTTAGAGTATTCACCTGCCTGCTATAACTAGAAACAGCCCTGGGGTGTTGCGAGACGCAACGCGAATCTGCCTAGGGTCCCTAGGGTCTGTCTGTTCGCTTCTCATACATTTCAACATGCCTCCTAAACTTCCCACTGACCCGAGCACAAAGTTCATCAAGAACGCTTTTGCACATTATTCGGAACCAGGACAGAGCATAAACGGTGCAAATAATTCCTGTCTTTTTATGTTATTTTGTTAACATCACTTGTTTTTATTTAAATCATTGTCCTTACTTTAGTGACTGCAGACCAGCATAAACGTATTTCAAACATTTAGTTTTTATTTCTTAACAAAGTAGTCTGCTTCTTTCCAAGAAGCACAGACAGGGCTGTATTTTCACTCTAAATGGTTCGTGGAGTTTCGTCAGGGGACAGAACAAATCTGTAGTACTCCATTCTGACATTTGGAGCTCCTGAAGCAAGCTAAGATTACTACAAAACGAAGACGAAGATCATTATTTTCCTTAGAAATACCGTGATCATCGTCAAAGCTAATGATGTAGGCCTACAGCTCAGCTAAGTTAGACGATAATGCCAGTTGAACGGCAATGATCTTTGACTTTTTAACAGTTCTGCTCATGAGATCGGACAACGTTTGATGAATGTGAATGAAATAAAAATAAAAGTTACAAATCTTATCTTTTCTGTAGCCTGTGTTTTGATTATGATAGAAACAGGTGACTGACTGTCCTGCATATGAGATTTAGTAGCTTATGAACATCTAGAATATATTATTGTTATTATTATTATTGTTGTTGTTATTTTTATCATTACTACTAGGCTACTACTTGTTGTTGTTTACAATTGCCTTATAATAGATATTTTTTAAACAATCGAAAAGTAGCCTACATAACCACATTACATCAATCTAAAAGTAGGCTACAGTAATTCACTTTATTTAAAGTTTGTATATAAACTGACATTTACTTAAAAAAAAGTACATAAATCTGAATTATTGAGAGAAAATTCCCTAGCCTACTATTAAATTGTTTAATAACATAATGATAACGTAATGAGAAAACGGGTGGGTTAAAATCAATACAAACAACATCTGTATATAGCTAACTTGTACTTTGAACATGTGCTATATAGTTTTCTATATCTAACATCCAAATTTTAGATTTTAAAAAGCTTAGATTACTTACTCCAAACCCTCTTTTTGAAGACCGACCGCAGCAGCTGGTCGGTTCCGAGTAGTCTCGCTAGGTCGACGGTCAACTGCAAAATGAAAAATCCGACCGATCCTCCTATTTCTAACCAAGAGGTATCTATTATTTAATATGGTCATGTGAGCCAGTCAATTAAAATTTAAGCATGGTAGATTGAGAGGTGAGGTGCTGGTGTCATGATGGAAGTTTAAATTTCCCGTCTGTCAAGATCTGAATCGATGACGACTGAGACTATCTCAGTGGCTGCAGTTTATGTTTTTTTTCTCTCGAAATCTGAATATTTAAAAAAACGGTGATTTCAAATTCCACAAAGTAGTAAACAGTAGGGGTGCACCGAAATTTCGGTCGCCGAAAATTTCGGCCGAAAATGGCATTATCGGTTTCGGGCCGAAATAAAAAATCCAGCCGAAAATGTCAACCGAAAATGAATATCAACCGCGCCCCTCCCATCCGTGCGCTAGCGCTTGGGTTTCACTCAAGGTCAAGCTGTTATCACTCGTCACCCACCCCTCCCCTCCGTGCTCAAGCAGGTTTCACTCACGGTCGAGCTGATTGCACGCGTCTGCAAAGATTAAGCATGTCAGCGGTATGGACGTATTTTAAAGTTTCAGATGAGGACAACAAACTTGCAATATGTAACGTTTGTTCTGCAAAAGTCTCAAGAGGGGGTACGGTGCCAAAGAACTTTTCGACAACAGGTTTGATACACCACTTGAAAACACGACATCCAGTTGAACATGAGGAGTACCGCAAAACAACATTGTTTAAAAGTACCCTAACTACATCACAAACACCCTCTGTGGCCACGTTATTTGAAAAGACTAAGAAATTTGAGGAAGATAGTGTCAAAGCACGTGGCATTAATGAGAAAGTGATGGAATTCATCGCCTTAGATGACCAGCCGTTTTCTGTGGTGGAGGACATTGGATTTCGTAGGCTCATACAACATATTGAGCCACGTTACACACTGCCAAGCAGACGCTATTTTGCAGAAACAAGTCTACCTGCAATGTATGACCGAGTTGCAAAACACGTTCATGAGCTCATGTCCACAGAAAGACAAACTCTAAGTTTTACCACAGACATTTGGAGCTCAGACGTTAGCCCAACTAGCATGCTTAGCTTAACAGCGCAGTGGATTGACTCTGATTTTAAACTGCAAAACATTTTGCTTCACTCACGTGAGTTTGTTGGGTCACACACCGCAGCAGCGATATCTGATGCTTTGTCTACAATGTTTGACACTTGGCACATTGAGAAATCTAATGTGCATGTGATTGTCCGAGATAATGCACGGAACATGTTAAAGGCTATGGAGGACAGTGGACTGAACAGCATACCATGCATGGCACACACGCTTCAGTTGGCTGTGAATGAAGGATTGCTGAGTCAGCGCAGCATTTCTGAAATAACAGCAATCGGGAGAAAGATTGTGGGACACTTTAAACATTCTCCGCTTGCTTATTCCCGGCTGCAAGATTTGCAAATACAGTTTGGGATGCCACCCAAACGTCTCCAGCAAGATGTAGCTACTCGCTGGAATAGTACGTACTACATGTTGCAAAGTCTACTTGAGCAGAAGCGGGTCATAGCTGCCTATATGACAGATTATGATCTGCCCGCTACTTTGAGTGCACACCAGTGGATGCTAATGGAAAACATAGTGTCTCTTCTCGCCCCATTCGAACAGATGACCAAGGAAATAAGCTCGGCTAAAGCCTCAGCTGCAGAGGTTATTCCTTTGATAGCAGCACTGAAGCGTCTGCTGGGAAAAGAGGTGGAAACAGATCACGGTGTAAAAACAGCTAAAAAGACTCTTTTGGAGGCTGTTAACAAGCGCTTCCGAGACACCGAGTCCAACCCTCTATACTGTATTGCAACTATACTAGACCCGCGCTTTAAAGAACATTATTTTGACGAAGAGAAAAAGCAGCGAGTGCGTGAAATGACACAAAAAGAGCTGACGGAGATTGAAACATCTGGTGAAGCAAGAGACTCGACGGGGAGCGCACCGCAAACGGTGCCCGAGAAACGGTCGCGTACAAGTGAGGAGGCGTACACTCCCTCTCTTTCTGAGATGTTTGACGAAATTTTACAGGAAAGCACCCCAATTCGTAGCGGTGTTGAAACAAGCGCAGCCGCACAACAAATAGAGATGTATCTAGCTGAACAACCCATTGCCAGAAGCGACAATCCTCTGGACTACTGGCGCGCAAACAAAGACCGCTTTCCATTGCTTGCACAGATTGCACGCAGGTATTTATCTGCCCCAAGCACCAGCACAGACAGTGAGAGACTATTCAGTGCAGCATCTCATGTTCTTAATGAGAAGAGGAACCGTCTTTCTTGTCAAAAAGCTGAGCAACTTTTGTTCTTAAAGAGAAACCTGACACGTTTCCTTAAATAAACAGCAGTCAAATTGTCTGTTTATATAGTTACATTAATTTGCTTAGCTCTGCACAACTGTGTTTTCTAAGGCTACATAGGCTTAAATGTTGTTTATAGTTTGAGTTTGGATTAAGTTCTATTGCTGTTTTTGCACTGTTGTTTTGCATTGTTTTGCACAGAAATTTAAAATGCAAGTAAATAATTGTTTACATGCAGCAACAGAAAAGAGGCCCACTGCCATTCTGTGATTTTTTTTTTTTTTTTTTTGTGTGTGTGTGCAGTTATTCAGATAATTGTGGATTGTTTTTTCCACCACAAATGTTAAACTATTTTATTCAATGGAAGAAAACTTGAAGACAATATTATTTATTTATTGTTAAAAATATTTTAGGTTTTGTTATGTAACTGTAAGTGTTAATAAAAGTTTGATTATTCTATTGGTTTGTGATTTTTTTTTCATTTCAGATCCAAAGAAGCCATTTTCGGCTTCAGTTTCGGTTTTCGGCCAAGTGCATCCTAAATTTTCGGTTTCGGTTTCGGCCCAGAATTTTCATTTCGGTGCATCACTAGTAAACAGACCACATACTCTTTAAGATCCAATACTATTGTTCTCTCTGAACAATAACTGCTATTATTGGTGAAAAGCAAGCAAACAAAAATATTAATGCACTTTAGATTACTAAATTGGCATCCTATACATTATTATAGACCACTGATTTCTTATACCTGTTTAAATAGTTTCAATTTCAGCTAATAAATAATTTCGATGTGTCTTGAAGAGTCGTTGAAGTGTAAATAAATTAGCCGATTTGAACATTTAATTTATATTTTATGTCCTATTAGTCGTGTAAATGAAGTTATGCATAAACAGAGTACGGTTTTGGTCTCCCTCTAAATTTAAAAATACAGGCCTTATTCAAGTTCCACTACTGCCCCATGCGTTCGAGGAACAAATAGACCATGGTCTGGAGGGTGCTGATTATGGCGAGGTCAGAGGTTAAGGGGTCGTACACAGTGCTTCAGTTTGATGATTGGACAGCTCGTTTGTGTCCTCTGCTTGACCCCAACAGGAGTTTACACTACTAAGTAGCCTACTGTCCGTCTCTAATTTATTTCAGTAGACTTGTATTGGGGAGAGAGTTAATGGTTTTTGTTATTTAAATGGCCTATATTTAGAGTTTGGAAAGGTAGCCTACTGCACAAAAGAAATAGCTACAGTTTAGAGTACATTTACAATGGACATAAATTCAACTAAGTATTGATTATCCTGAGAAAACAAACAAAGAGACTGGTTGGCGCAAACGTTTTACTGAAATGATTATAATTTCAGGAATGGCTCAGTGTTTAATATCAATGTATGTGATTTTGTCTCAATAGCCTACAACAGTTTGGATATTTAAAAATTAATAATACTGTATTTAAGGTAAACATGCACTCAGCTCATCTTAGCGAACTATCAGGTATTTTGTAACGCTGTATTGTATTAAAGATCAGCTTAAAGAAAGACTAATACATAACCGCAACGTTTTAATTATTTTACCAAAAGGATAACCAAATAGAATAAATAAAAACTAAACGTCACTAGAATTAGGGCAATATAACTTGGTTTGTGAAGTTGACCGTTTTTTTAGGCTATGTTATAATACCTTGATAAGCTAAATAAGCTAATCTAAACCATTGGCCTACATAACAATGGCAACATATAGGCTAACACAAAATTCGGAGTCAAGCTTTTAGTCTAATAATGAATAGGCTATTTGTAGTTTTTGTTATTATTTATCAATATAGCCTACGTTGGAATAAAACAGTAACACGATTCAGTAAACAGCTAAATTACACAGCCTACATAAGTCCTGTGGATTAAACTAAATAGATAATACACAATATTTTATTATTTTCACGGGAAGCCTACAATTACTTGCATACAGGCTTACTAAAACAACCTGACATCATTCACCAATATACAAATAACCAAATACACGAATATTCACAGCTTTGATGACGTAAATACACTTAACAATACTCTAAAATATGAGACTAAGACAAATAAGATAACTACTCCAGGAAGATTGTTCCTATACTTGTGCCTTCAAGTTAAAATGTCAATTTTGTACACGCGTAACTAGCGCAGATCTTCACAAACAAGACTCGGTAATGTCTCGGTTAAAGACAGAAAACGTAACGATCCACTGTCCAAGTTAAAGTACATTCTACTATTGTTCCTTTAAGAGAGAGAGAAACTATTTTTACAGGAAGGATGTGTTTTCCAGCTCAAATTAGAGGGGAGGAAGAGGTTGGGAAAGCGAGGTTAAGTTGCCTCATCGGACACTGAATAAAAAGTAACCCTGTGAAGTTCCGATCCTAATACTGCTATATGTTCTTCTTTCTTGTTCAGTTCCGTTTGTGCCGATTTGCTTCTAGCACTATAGGTTCGAGGAACAAGGCGTAGGAAGCAGCGTTTGCTGCTGCTGAGTGGCGTCCGTTTTCACGTGAAGGTTGGAGGGCGCAGAGCTCGAGGAGCGGATCTTTGTATTTGGCAGCTTGTGGTCTTTCTTCCATTTCATGCGGCGGTTCTGAAACCAGATTTTCACCTGACGCTCAGAAAGACACATAGTGTGCGCTATCTCCACTCGTCGACGTCGAGTAAGATATCGGTTAAAGTGGAACTCTTTCTCAAGCTCAAGAGCCTGCTGGCGCGTGTAGGCGGTGCGAGACCTCTTGGGCACTCCTCCAGAGTAGCTGGCGGTCACTAAACACACAAACACATAACCAAGCAGGTGTTATTGACATTCTAAGGTATTGGTGAGATGTCCGATAATTAGTACACTTACTAAACATTTTGAAGAGAACTAAATGACTAGAGTATGGAACAATGGATATGCGTCGTTCTAAGACGACAGCATTCCATTCACACGCAGTATAGCCTATTGAGGTAAACAGTTTGATAGCACTGCAAAATGGAAAATAACTAAATTTTAAAGGCCTGTGTTGTGCTAACTTGGTAAACGATGAACTTTCCTTTGAGTCATAAGAAACAAATGCAAATGGGCAGGGTGGAACATGGAGCGAAATAAAATTTGCGAATCCTGTAATCACCGGGACTTCATCTCGATGGCAGTAAATCCTTTAAATGAGCAATTACAACAGGGTATGTTCCCCACATGCCTTACGACGAACGCCCTCCACAGGACTCCTAGAGCTTTTATTGCCCGTGCACATTACTTACCAGTATTCATATGGACTTTTTTCATCCAGGGATACACCACCGGCTCTTTACCCTTCTGTACGTCTGGGAGAGCCTCTGACACGAGGCTACAATCCTTGTTCGCGGTTGAGCCAGCACAGCTCTCTGTGGTGAGGCGGGGT